>NC_042970.1:9356636-9571960 GCF_901001165.1 Salmo trutta | reverse complement strand
CTCTCTCGGTCTCTCTCTCTGTCTCTCTCTCTGTCTCTCTCTCTGTCTCTCTCTCTGTCTCTCTCTCTGTCTCTCTCTCTCTCTCTCTCTCTCTCTCTCTCTGTCACTGAGCTGGTGTGAGTGTGTGTCTCAGTATTCGTGGTGCCCCAGGGGAGAGGGTGTCTGTTGGTGTGATGTGACATGGTGGATAGAACAGCCAGAGGTGTGAGTGTGTCACCATCATCTCAGAGTGTCTGCGGTCTGCAGCCTGGCAGAAATGAACTGACATGTGAGCAGGGAACCCCATTGAGCTGTGTGTTTGTGTGTGAATGGGTGTATGCGTAGTGTAGTTGTGTTCACCAGCACGCGCCATCCATCTGATTTGAATGAATCAGATATAAATATATACTGTATGTTAATTCTGTTAATAAAATGATTATTTGGTCATTTGAAGAAGGGTTTCTGTTTAGTGTGTTTTCTCCCCAGCATATTCAAAGATAATGGCTGTGTTTTGATCTCATCATTTCATCTTTAATTATCTGTTTTATTAATGGGACTTTTTACATGGATATTTTTGTGCTTTTCATTATTGTAAACCTATTCAATTCAGACTTATTTTTAATTAAACGGATTTCCTTTTTTCTTGAAACAGGAAAAATGGATATTTGAATATCTTTGATGTTTCTTTGACGATGTATTCCCAGCAGCCTTCCTCTCTCCGAGCAGATAGCATTTTGTCTGTTTATTACGTGCATCATTCATTTAAATGCTAATTGATTCTGAGGCAGGAGGCTTTGAGAGCAGAGAACCTATTCCTCCTGGCCTGGTCTCCATTGACAGAGACTTTATGCACCTGCTGAAGCTGAGTGACACATATTGACAGAATCACCTCTTGTAGTGTGTGTGTGTGTGTGTGTGTGTGTGTGTGTTTTCGTTAAACGTGCTATTGATATTGTTGAGTTTAAAGAAGTGTGTAGTAGTAGAGTGAACAGAGAGCCATTTGGTTGAATGCAGAAAAACTATAAATGCAGTTGGCTAGGACACACACACACACACACACACACACACACACACACACACACACACACACACGCACACACACGCACACCCAGGCCCCATCATTACATGGTAATTTGGTAAGCTAGAGCATGGGCAGCTAAATGATCCATGCCATGTTGCTAGGAAACACCAGGGCTGGATGTTACTGATAAATGCTTGAATTCCACCCCTGGCTGGGAGCAGAGAGAGAGAGGAGGATAGGGGGAGAGAAGAGAGAGAGAGAGAGGAGGATAGGGGGAGCAGAGAGAGGGAAAGAGGAGGATAGGGGGAGCAGAGAGAGAGAGAGGAGGATAGGGGGAGTAGAGAGAGAGAGAGAGGGAGGATAGGGGGAGCAGAGAGAGGGAGAGAGGAGGATGGGGAGCAGAGAGAGGGGAGAGAGGAGGATGGGGAGCAGAGAGAGGGAGAGAGGAGGATAGGAGGAGCAGAGAGAGGGAGAGAGGAGGATGGGGGAGAGGTCATGTGACTGAGGGGGGAGACATTCTCATTCATTGTTGATCTACTCTCCGCTCCTCCACCCTCCTCCTTCTGACCCTCTCTCTGTTTCAGACTTCTATATGTCTGTCTTCCACCTCACTGCATTAGTTCATTCTCTCACCCTTTCATTCTAGACAACAGATCATGTATTTTCTACACATTTCCTTTAGAGAAGAAGTTAGTTGTAAGATGCCCTGATATCAGTCTATCCTTTCAACTTGAGGAATATCTGATACAATGAAACCAGACATGTCAACTGCAGAAAGAGAGGCACACAGTGTATTAGCTGTGCAGTGTAGTGACTGAGAGGCACACAGTGTATTAGCTGTGCAGTGTAGGGACCGAGAGGCACACAGTGTATTAGCTGTGCAGTGCAGTGTAGTGAAAGAGAGGAACACAGTGCATTAGTTGTGCAGTGTAGTGAAAGAGAGGCACACAGTGTATTAGCTGTGCAGTGTAGTGACTGAGAGGCACACAGTGTATTAGCTGTGCAGTGTAGTAACCGAGAGGCACACAGTGTATTAGCTGTGCAGTGCAGTGACCGAGAGGCACACAGTGTATTAGCTGTGCAGTGCAGTGTAGTGAAAGAGAGGAACACAGTGTATTAGCTGTGCAGTGTAGTGACTGAGAGGCACACAGTGTATTAGCTGTGCAGTGTAGTGACTGAGAGGCACACAGTGTATTAGCTGTGCAGTGTAGTGAAAGAGAGGAACACAGTGTATTAGCTGTGCAGTGTAGTGACTGAGAGGAACACAGTGTATTAGCTGTGCAGTGTAGTGAAAGAGAGGCACACAGTGTATTAGCTGTGCAGTGTAGTGACTGAGAGGCACACAGTGTATTAGCTGTGCAGTGTAGTGACTGAGAGGCACGCAGCGTACTAGCTGTGCAGTGTAGTGAAAGAGAGGCACACAGTGTATTAGCTGTGCAGTGTAGTGACTGAGAGGCACACAGTGTATTAGCTGTGCAGTGTAGTGACTGAGAGGCACACAGTGTATTAGCTGTGCAGTGTAGTGACTGAGAGGCACACAGTGTATTAGCTGTGCAGTGTAGTGACTGAGAGGCACACAGTGTATTAGCTGTGCAGTGTAGTGAAAGAGAGGCACACAGTGTATTAGCTGTGCAGTGTAGTGACCGAGAGGCACACAGTGTATTAGCTGAGCAGTGTAGTGACTGAGGCACACAGTGTATTAGCTGTGCAGTGTAGTGAAAGAGAGGAACACAGTGTATTAGCTGTGCAGTGTAGTGACTGAGAGGCACACAGTGTATTAGCTGTGCAGTGTAGTGACTGAGAGGAACACAGTGTATTAGCTGTGCAGTGCAGTAAGTCAATGTATTTTTCATTACGTGTATTTTAATAAAAAAATATATACATTTCCGTAACTTCTGGATGTGAGCGTCATTATCATAAATTGTTATCGAAAGTTGTCCTTTATAACGCTATAAAGGACTTCTGGCCCACCACAAAACAGAGGCCAGTTTGGCCATGGAGAACAGACAGAGAAAGACAGAGAAAGTGGGGATTGTAAGTGCATGTCACGATTGGCTCTTGAATGAGGAAGACACAGAACTGTGATTGGTGGATAGAGTAGTGTGTAGGGAGGTGTGGTTTAGGAAGTCGGGGGTAAAGGGGTAGAGGGGTAGAGAGTTTGGGGTAGGGGGATCCTTCCATCACCTCTATGCAATAACAGCTCATTTCCATTTATGATTACAGTAATTTAGATGCGGCAACAGGAGGCCTTTTCAGTGTCTGAGGTTTAATAAGACTGTAGTACTAGGAGCAGCTGTAATAGCCTGGTATTCAACACTGAACATGTTGCTTCTCTGAGGTTTAATAAGACTGTAGTACTAGGAGCAGCTGTATTAGCCTGGTATTCAACACTGAACATGTAACTTCTCTGAAATAGATCCTTTCCTTGTATTTTAAAGACATGTTCTTACATCGTGGGTTGGTTTTCTGAACAGTGAGCTTCAATAGTATTGGGACAGTGACAAATATTAGATTTTTTGTTGTCTCTATACTCCAAAACTTTGAATTTGAAATTACATTATATTTGTATATGGAGCAAAAGCATTGGAAACATTTTGGGTATTTATGTGTATTAAAGTAGTAAACAGTTAAGTATTTGGTCCCATATTTATAGCATTCACTGACTACAACAAGCTTGTGACTCCACAAATTTGTTGGATGTATATGCAATACTTTTGTAGCTCACTGTATATCAAGCCTAGTGTTGGACTAAATCCCGGCCCTGTAAATCCTAGAATATTCTCAATTGATGAGCTAGTTAGTTAAGACGAGTTTTCTAGGGGCTAATGCATTTAATCAGGAACACACAGAACAGCCTACAACACCCTCCACCATTACAAGGTTCATCTATCAATTGATTAGGCCTCTCCAGTCACCATTACTAGCACAGAGATGCTGTAGTTGTTGTTGTTTTGTGAGAACGTGCGTGCTCCCAGTCTTCCATAGTCTTCCATAGTCTTCCACAGTCTTCCACAGTCTTCCATAGTCTTCCATAGTCTTCCACAGTCTTCCACAGTCTTCCAGTCTTCCATAGTCTTCCACAGTCTTCCACAGTCTTCCAGTCTTCCATAGTCTTCCATAGTCTTCCATAGTCTTCCACAGTCTTCCAGTCTTCCATAGTCTTCCATAGTCTTCCATAGTCTTCCACAGTCTTCCACAGTCTTCCAGTCTTCCATAGTCTTCCACAGTCTTCCACAGTCTTCCACAGTCTTCCATAGTCTTCCATAGTCTTCCATAGTCTTCCATAGTCTTCCATAGTCTTCCACAGTCTTCCACAGTCTTCCAGTCTTCCATAGTCTTCCATAGTCTTCCATAGTCTTTCCATAGTCTTTCCATAGTCTTCCACAGTCTTCCATAGTCTTCCATAGTCTTCCATAGTCTTCCATAGTCTTTCCATAGTCTTCAACAGTCTTCAATAGTCTTCCATAGTGTTTTATAGTCTTCAAAAGTAGTCTTGCATAGTTTTCAATAGTCTTTCCATAGTCTTCCACAGTCTTCCATTGTCTTCCATAGTCTTCCATAGTCTTCCATAGTCTTCAATAGTCTTCCATAGTCTTTCCATAGTCTTCCACAGTCTTCAATAGTCTTTCCATAGTCTTGCAAAGTCTTCCATAGTCTTTCCATAGTCTTTCTATAGTCTTCAAAAGTAGTCTTGCATAGTTTTCAATAGTCTTTCCATAGTCTTCCATAGTCTTTCCATAGTCTTCCAGTCTTCCATAGTCTTCCATAGTCTTCCATAGTCTTCCACAGTCTTCCACAGTCTTCCAGTCTTCCATAGTCTTCCATAGTCTTCCATAGTCTTTCCATAGTCTTTCCATAGTCTTCCATAGTCTTCCATAGTCTTCCATAGTCTTCCATAGTCTTTCCATAGTCTTCAACAGTCTTCAATAGTCTTCCATAGTGTTTTATAGTCTTCAAAAGTAGTCTTGCATAGTTTTCAATAGTCTTCCATAGTCTTCCATATTCTTCCATAGTCTTTCCATAGTCTTTCTATAGTCTTCAAAAGTAGTCTTGCATAGTTTTCAATAGTCTTTCCATAGTCTTCCACAGTCTTCCATTGTCTTCCATAGTCTTCCATAGTCTTTCCACAGTCTTCCACAGTCTTCCACAGTCTTCCATAGTCTTCCACAGTCTTCCACAGTCTTCCAGTCTTCCATAGTCTTCCACAGTCTTCCACAGTCTTCCAGTCTTCCATAGTCTTCCATAGTCTTCCATAGTCTTCCACAGTCTTCCATAGTCTTCCATAGTCTTCCATAGTCTTTCCATAGTCTTTCCATAATCTTCCATAGTCTCATGGTCTTCCATAGTCTTTCCATAGTCTTCCGTAGTCTCATAGTCTTTCCATAGTCTTCCGTAGTCTCATAGTCTTTCCATAGTCTTCCGTAGTCTCATAGTCTTTCCATAGTCTTCCGTAGTCTCATAGTCTTTCCATAGTCTTCCGTAGTCTCATAGTCTTTCCATAGTCTTTCCATAGTCTCATAGTCTTTCCATAGTCTTCCGTAGTCTCATAGTCTTCCATAGTCTTTCCATAGTCTTTCCATAGCCTTTCATGGACTATTCAATGCTGGTCTGACCAATCGGAATCCACACTTCAAGATTGTTTTGATCATGCAGACTGGGACATGTTCCGGGTAGCCTCAGAGAATAATATCTTAAACGCTGATTCGGTGAGTGAGTTTATAAGGAAGTGCACTGGAGATGTTGTACCTACTGTGACTATTAAAACCTACCTTAACCAAAAACCATGGATAGATGGCAGCGCTCGCTCAAAACTGAAAGTGCGAACAACCGTATTTAACCATGGAAAGGTGACTGGGAATATGGCCGAATACAAACAGTGTAGTTATTCCCTCCGCAAGGCAATCAAACAAGCAAAATGACAGTATAGACAAAGTGACAAAGTGGAGTCGCAATTCAACGGCTCAGACACAAGACGTACTATATGTGGCAGGGTCTACAGACAATCACAGACTACAAAAGGAAAAACAGCCACTTCACGGACACTGACGTCTTGCTTCCAGACAAATTAAACAACTTCTTTGCTTGCTTTGAGGATAATACAGTGCCACCGACGCCGCCCGCTACCAAGGATTGTGGGCTCTCTTTCTCCGTGACTGACGTGAGTAAGACATTTAAGCGTGTTAACCCTCGCAAGGCTGCCAGCCCAGACGGCATCCCTAGCTACGTCCTCAGAGCATGCGCAGACCAGCTGGCTGGTGTGTTTATGGACATATTCAATCAATCCCAGTCTGTTGTCCCCACATGCTTCAAGAGGGCCACCATTGTTCCTGTTCCCAAGAAAGCTAAGATAACTGAACTAAATTACTATTGTCCCATTGGACTCACTTCTGTCATAATGAAGTGCTTTGAGAGACTAGTCAAGGATCATATCACCTCTCCCCTACCTGACACCCTAGACCCACTCCAATTTGCTTACCGCCCCAATAGGTCCACTGACGATGCAATCACCATCACAATGCACACTGCCCTATCCCATCTGGACAAGAGGATTACCTATGTAAGAATGCTGTTCATTGACTACAGCTCAGCATTTAAAACCATAGTACCCGCCAAACTCATCATTAAGCTCGAGAGCCCGGGTTTCGAGCCCGCCCTGTGCAATTGGGTCCTGGATTTCCTGATGGGCTGCCCCCAGGTGGTGAAGGTAGGAAACAACATCTCCACACTGGGACTCCACAAGGCTGTGTGGCCCTCTCCTGTACTCCTTGTTCACCCATGACTGCGTGGCCATGCACGCCTCCAACTCCATCATCAAGTTTGCAGATGACACAACAGTTGTAGGCTTGATTACCAACAACAGGGAGGAGGTGAGTGCACTCAGAGTGTGGTGTCAGGAAAACAACCTCTCATTCAATGTCAATTAAACAAAGGAGATGATCGTGGACTTCAGGAAAAAGCAGAGGGAGTACCCTCCTATCCACATCGATGGGACAGCAGTGGAGAAGGTGGAAAGTTTTAAGTTCCTTGGCGTACACATCACGGACAAAATGAAATGGTCCACCCACACAGACAGTGTGGTGAAGATGGCGCAACAGCACCTCTTCAACCTCAGGAGGCTGAAGAAATTTGGCTTGTCACCTAAAACCCTCACAAACTTTTACAGATGCACAATTGAGAGCATCCTGTTGGGCTATAACACCGCCTGGTACAGCAACTGCACTGCCCACAACCACAAGGCTTTCCAGAGGGTGGTGCACAACGCATCACTGGGGGCAAACTACCTGCCCTCCAGGACACCTACACCACCCGATGTCACAGGAAGGACAAAAAGATCATCAAGGGCAACAACCACCCGAGCCACTGCCTGTTCACCCCGCTACCATCTAGAAGGCAAGGTCAGTACAGGTGCATCAAAGCGGGGACCGAGAGACTAAAAAATGGTTTCTATCTCAAGGCCATCAGACTGTTAAACAGCAATCACTAACACAGAGAGGCTGCTGCCTACATACAGACTTGAAATCATTGGCCACTTTAATAAATGGATCACTAGTCACTTTAAATAGTGCCACTTTAATGTTTACATATCTTACATTACTCATCTCATATGTATATACTGTATTTTATACCATTTGTTGCATCTTGCCTATGCTGCTCGGTCATCGCTCATCCATATATTTTTATGTATATATTCTTATTCCATTCCTTTACTTAGATTTGTGTGTATTAAGTAGTTGTGGAATTGTTAGATTATTGTTAGATATTGCTGCACTGTCGGAACTAGAAGCACAAGCACTTTGATACACTCAATAAGATTTGATTTGATTTAGTAATTCCATAGTCTTTCCATAGTCTTTCCGTAAATTCAATATTTGTGAAATAACACACAGTTCGCAATATTTTTTTCACATTTATTGACAAATCTTTATTTCAATTTTTTTTTTTTAAAGATATTTGCACCAGGCCTACCTAAATTATTTTCACTTGACAAGAGTGGAAAATAATTGCTTTTGTAAACAGTACAAATACACCTACTGCATGCAGTAATTCCATATAGGGTTTTGGTTCTAAACCATATATACAGAATTACCATTGTAACCTACAGTAGGGTACATGTCTTTCAGAGCATTACGGTAGCATTTGATAGTGAGTAGATTATTACAAATGAAAGTCCATTCATTGAAGACATTCAGTCCACTCAGGTTATTACAGTAAAATACATTTCTCTATTTTCCGTTACTCCTCATGTCGAGTCCTCAGATCTTGACACACACGTGTTTATGACGTCACGTTCTAGTGTAGAAGACACGGAACATTGAACATTCCAATACGTCAGTTCTCCACATGCTGTACATGTGGCCCATGTTATTGGTCAGCTGTTTGCGTGTGTGTTTGCATGTGTGTTTGTGTGTGTGTGTGTTTGCGTGCTTGCGTGTTTGCGTGTGTGCTTGCGTGTGTGCTTGCGTCAATATCTCCTCATGTACTGTGGACTGTGGTGTATAGTGTCACTACTTCCCCTGAGGGAGAACAGAGCTTTAGAGGTGACCTAGTTCCTCTGATTAACGTCAGCAGAAGGCTGTGTGTGTGTGTGTTCCATCAGTGCTTTGTGCCGGGGTACTGAACTGTGCCATGGACTCAGGACTCTACCCAATTGGGCTTGTGTAATGAAGCAAGCAAGCATGCACGCACGCACGCACGCACACACACACACACACACACACGCAGAGATAATAACATCCGTATAACACCCATGTATTACCCTCTGTATCAACCAGAAGAACTGACTCCTCTGTGGTAATGTTCATGGAATACATGAACTGATACATCAACCAATACATGAACCAATGCATGAACCAATACATGAACCAATGCACAAACCAATACATGAACCAATGCATGAACCAATACATGAACCAATGCATGAACCAATACATGAACCAATGCATGAACCAATACATGAACCAATACATGAACCAATACATGGACCAATACATGAACCAATACATGAACCAATGCATGAACCAATACATGAACCAATGCATGAACCAATACATGAACCAATACATGAACCAATACATGGACCAATACATGAACCAATACATGAACCAATGCATGAACCAACGCATGGACCAATACATGAACCAGTGCATGAACCAATACATGAACCAATACATGAACCAATACATGGACCAATACATGAACCAATACATGAACCAATGCATGAACCAACGCATGGACCAATACATGAACCAATGCATGAAGCAATACATGAACCAATACATGAACCAATACATGAACCAATACATGGATCAATACATGAACCAATACATGAAGCAATACACTGTGACGATGCATCAGTAGGTCGTGTGACAGACAGGGAATTACACCGTGTGATGGATGCTGGCTGTCATTACACTGCTGCTCGCTTCTCTCTCCTAAAATGGCAGTACAATAGAACAGGAAGCTGTGGCTCTGACTCTGTACTGAACCAATGACTGAACCAATGACTGAACCAATGACTGAACCAATGACTGAACAATGACTGAACAATGACTGAACCAATGACTGAACCAATGACTGAACCAATGACTGAACCAATGACTGAACCAATGACTGAACCAATGACTGAACCAATGACTGAACCAATGACTGACCAATGACTGAACCAATGACTGAACAATGACTGAACAATGACTGAACCAATGACTGAACCAATGACTGAACCAATGACTGAACCAATAACTGAACCAATGACTGAACCAATGACTGAACAATGACTGAACAATGACTGAACCAATGACTGAACCAATGACTGAACCAATGACTGAACCAATGACTGACCAATGACTGAACCAATGACTGAACAATGACTGAACAATGACTGAACCAATGACTGAACCAATGACTGAACCAATAACTGAACCAATAACTGAACCAATGACTGAACAATGACTGAACCAATGACTGAACCAATGACTGAACCAATGACTGAACAATGACTGAACCAATAACTGCTGTGACTGAGATGAGATCTATGCAGTTTGTTACATTCTTGTTGTCACTTCTGAGGAGACTTGTAGCTAAACATACATTCATGGTAGGTTGTAGATGTGTAAATACATGTGTTGTTGGTTGCATCTGTAATGTCTGAGTGTCATCAGAAGAGTAACATACATTCATGGTAGGTTGTAGATGTGTAAATTCATGGTAGGTTGTAGATGTGCAAATTCATGGTAGGTTGTAGATGTGTAAATTCATGGTAGGTTGTAGATGTGCAAATTCATGGTAGGTTGTAGATGTGCAAATTCATGGTAGGTTGTAGATGTGTAAATTCATGGTAGGTTGTAGATGTGTAAATTCATGGTAGGTTGTAGATGTGTAAATTCATGATAGGTTGTAGATGTGTAAATTCATGGTAGGTTGTAGATGTGTAAATTCATGGTAGGTTGTAGATGTGCAAATTCATGGTAGGTTGTAGATGTGCAAATTCATGGTAGGTTGTAGATGTGTAAATTCATGGTAGGTTGTAGATGTGTAAATTCATGGTAGGTTGTAGATGTGTAAATTCATGATAGGTTGTAGATGTGTAAATTCATGGTAGGTTGTAGATGTGTAAATTCATGGTAGGTTGTAGATGTGTAAATTCATGGTAGGTTGTAGATGTGTAAATTCATGGTAGGTTGTAGATGTGTAAATTCATGGTAGGTTGTAGATGTGTAAATTCATGATAGGTTGTAGATGTGTAAATTCATGATAGGTTGTAGATGTGTAAATTCATGATAGGTTGTCATGATAGGTTGTCATGTGTATACTTTATATTGATGTGATGATGCAATGTCCAAGCTTCACCAAAACGTGTAAACACTATTCATAGATTTCATATAGAAGTGTATTCTAAAGAAACGATGACACATGGGTAATAGGACTAGAGAATAAATATGCAGAACCGCAGCAAAGTACAACTGATCAAAACGTTTACAAGAATAAGACCACTGTCTGAAAAAAGTCCCCGAAAAGAGTGGATGAGCTTACATGACTGTTACGATCAGAATCACCTATTGAACCATTTCAAAAGGAAAACATTAATGACTACTTACATACAGATACATCCAACCAATTATAAATAGTCAATCCATTGTGATATTCAATACTTCATAAAATCCTTCAAAAACAAAACAACTAACAGAAAGGTTGAAGTCCAGCTTCACTATCTGTCTTCAACAACAGTTCCCAATAATCATGTCTTAGAGGTTGACCTTTGATCCCTTAGAGAGAACTATGCCCTCTGTCCCCTGTGTTTAGGGCCTCTTATAGAGCCATCAGAGGCCAAGAGCCATCAGGGACAGGGACCTAAGAGTCCCTGTCCCTTACATCAGTTCATCAGAGTACCTGACTGTCCCTCTGTGTGACATTAAAGAAATAGACAAACAAGGAATAGAGATAGACTGTGCATGTTCCTCTCTCATTACTTTGTGATCAAATGGCCTGAGCAGAAGGAATGGAGAGAGAGAGAGAGAGAGAGAGAGAGTGGGAAAGAAAGAAAGATAGAGAGACTCGGTGGCAGCTGCATCAGATCCCCATCTGGGCTTCAGCGGATGCTGGGAAGTGATTGGCTGAGAGCCTGAGAGCTTAGCTGACAAGCCAGGAAGCAGCCTCAGACACAAGCTCAGCCACTCCTCCACCTGAAGTCTGGAGGTGGTGTGTTTTTCAGCAGTAGCTGCTTTACTTCTCCAAGTCTGGTCTACCCCGCTTTGGGGAGATAGAGGGCTCAGTCTTGAGATGTTTTGTGGTGGCATCATCCTCTTCTCCTCCACTCCACCTGGTCTCCCCTCCTCTGGCTGGCTCTTGAAGCCCCCTGCTGGTCTCCCCTCCTCTGGCTGGCTCTTGAAGCCCCCTGCTGGTCTCCCCTCCTCTGGCTGGCTCTTGAAGCCCCCTGCTGGTCTCCCCTCCTCTGGCTGGCTTTTGAAGCCCCCTGCTGGTCTCTCCCTCCTCTGGCTGGCTCTTGAATCCCCCTGCTGGTCTCCCCTCCTCTGGGTGGCTCTTGAAGCCCCCTGCTGGTCTCTCCCTCCTCCTGTCCCTGTCTTATATCTGCAGTCCCCTACTGGTGGTCAGTGGTTTCTGTTTGATGACCCACTCTCCACTGGGGTTGTTGTTGTACAGGTCCAGGAGATAGGTCTCTGGGTCCAGGCAGTGCTCACCTACAGGACAGAACAGAACAACACAAGGCAGAGTCAATACTGAGGGACAGATTATGTCATTTAACACGTTTTTATACAGGTTATTATCATTTAGATAAAAAATCTCTTCTGTAAGAGAGATACTGAAAACAGTTTGAAACGAAAAACTTAAACTCCGCCTTGTTTTTGGTCTGTGAATGCACGTACATTATGAGTGGTGTGTGAATTATTTGGGTCCAGTTCATAACAGTGCAGTAGCTACATTTGGAAGCATTTGTCTGCTCCGATAACTGCAGATGCACACCGTTGGCTCTCTCCCCCCTTCCTCTTTCTCTCCCTCTCTGTCTCCCCCCTCCCCTTTCTCTTCCTCTCTCTCGCTCTCTCTTTCTCTCTCCCCTCTCCCTCTCCCTCTCTTTCTCTCCCCCTCTCTCCCTCTCTATCCCCCCTCTCTCCCTCTCTCTCTATCCCCCTCTCCCTCTCTCTCCCTCTCTCCTTCTCTCTCTCTCCCCCTCTCTTTCTCTCCCCCATCTCTCCCTCTCTATCTCTAACCCCCCTCTCTCCCTCTCTTCCTCTCTCTCTCTTTTCCCCCCTCTCTCTTTCTCTCCCCCTCTCTCTCTCTCTCTCTTTCTCTCCCCTTCTCCCCCTCCCTCTTTCTCTCTTTCTCTCCCCCCCTCTCTCCCTCTCTCTCTTTCTCTCTCTATCCCCTGTTTTCCTCTCTCCCCCCCCCCTCTCCCCCTCTCCCCCCCCACCCCCACCACCCCACCCCTCTCGCGGCCCCCCTCTCTCTCCAGTTCATTGCGTAAGGCCTGGCCAGCGTAATCAGTTCAATCAGCAGAAAGACATGCACATGTCAGAGTCACTCATGTAACCTTCTAATGTGGCTCTCAGCCTGATTAGATAGCAAACCGGGATTCAAAGTCTATTTGAAATAATTTATTAAATTGAGCTTGCCTGATGCAATTAAATAGCATTAGAAAGAATGGAAAGAAAACAAACACTCCAAGTTTTTGAAAGATTTCAAATAGTAGTTGAACCCATGTCTGGTAGATAGTCTGGGTATGGGGTGGAGGCTGGTAGATAGTCTGGGTATGGGGTGGAGGCTGATAGATAGTCTGGGTATGGGGTGGAGGCTGATAGATAGTCTGGGTATGGGGTGGAGGCTGGTAGATAGTCTGGGTATGGGGTGGAGGCTGGTAGATAGTCTGGGTATGGGGTGGAGGCTGATAGATAGTCTGGGTATGGGGTGGAGGCTGATAGATAGTCTGGGTATGGGGTGGAGGCTGGTAGATAGTCTGGGTATGGGGTGGAGGCTGGTAGATAGTCTGGGTATGGGGTGGAGGCTGGTAGATAGTCTGGGGGTGGAGGCTGGTAGATAGTCTGGGTATGGGGTGGAGGCTGGTAGATAGTCTTGGTAAGGGGTGGAGGCTGGTAGATAGTCTTGGTAAGGGGTGGAGGCTGGTAGATAGTCTGGGTATGGGGTGGAGGCTGGTAGATAGTCTGGGTATGGGGTGGAGGCTGGTAGATAGTCTGGGTATGGGGTGGAGGCTGGTAGATAGTCTGGGTATGGGGTGGAGGCTGTTAGATAGTCTGGGTATGGGGTGGAGGCTGGTAGATAGTCTGGGTATGGGGTGGAGGCTGGTAGATAGTCTGGGTATGGGGTGGAGGCTGGTAGATAGTCTGGGTATGGGGTGGAGGCTGGTAGATAGTCTGGGTTAGGGGTGGAGGCTGGTAGATAGTCTGGGTATGGGGTGGAGGCTGGTAGATAGTCTGGGTATGGGGTGGAGGCTGGTAGATAGTCTGGGTATGGGGTGGAGGCTGGTAGATGGTCTGGGTATGGGGTGGAGGCTGGTAGATAGTCTGGGTATGGGGTGGATGCTGGTAGATAGTCTGAGTAAGGGGTGGAGGCTGGTAGATAGTCTGGGTATGGGGTGGAGGCTGGTAGATAGTCTGGGTATGGGGTGGAGGCTGGTAGATAGTCTGGGTATAGGGTGGATGCTGGTAGATAGTCTGGTAAGGGGTGGAGGCTGGTAGATAGTCTGGGTATGGGGTGGAGGCTGGTAGATAGTCTGGGTATGGGGAGGAGGCTGGTAGATAGTCTGGGTATGGGGTGGAGGCTGGTAGATAGTCTGGGTATGGGGTGGAGGCTGGTAGATAGTCTGGGTATGGGGTGGAGGCTGGTAGATAGTCTGGGTATGGGGTGGAGGCTGGTAGATAGTCTGTGTATGGGGTGGAGGCTGGTAGATAGTCTGGGGGTGGAGGCTGGTAGATAGTCTGGGTATGGGGTGGAGGCTGGTAGATAGTCTGGGGGTGGAGGCTGGTAGATAGTCTGGGTATGGGGTGGAGGCTGGTAGATGGTCTGGGTATGGGGTGGAGGCTGGTAGATAGTCTGGGTATGGGGTGGAGGCTGGTAGATAGTCTGGGTATGGGGTGGAGGCTGGTAGATAGTCTGGGTTAGGGGTGGAGGCTGGTAGATAGTCTGGGTTAGGGGTGGAGGCTGGTAGATAGGCTGGGTATAGGGTGGAGGCTGGTAGATAGGCTGGGTATGGGGTGGATGCTGGTAGATAGTCTGGGTAAGGGGTGGAGGCTGGTATATAGTCTGGGTATGGGGTGGAGGCTGGTAGATAGTCTGGGTATGGGGTGGAGGCTGGTAGATAGTCTGGGTATAGGGTGGATGCTGGTAGATAGTCTGGGTAAGGGGTGGAGGCTGGTAGATAGTCTGGGTATGGGGTGGAGGCTGGTAGATAGTCTGGGTATGGGGTGGAGGCTGGTAGATAGTCTGGGTATGGGGTGGAGGCTGGTAGATAGTCTGGGTATGGTGTGGAGGCTGGTAGATAGTCTGGTTAAGGGGTGGAGGCTGGTAGATAGTCTGGGTATGGGGTGGAGGCTGGTAGATAGTCTGGGTATGGGGTGGAGGCTGGTAGATAGTCTGGGTGTGGAGGCTGGTAGATAGTCTGGGTATGGGGTGGAGGCTGGTAGATAGTCTGGGTATGGGGTGGAGGCTTGTGTTGTGGTACCTACCAATATTTCCTCCAACTTCATACATGGCACAGTCTGGGTAGGATCCCAAATCATTTACCAAACCGTTCCTGTGATAAAGAACAGACAGACTTGTTATTCATTCAATGCATTCGGTCAACTTCAGCGTTCTCAATTTCTGCTCAGTGAAATGCCAACATAGTATTTCTGAAGCAAGGTTTTCTATGTAGTGGTTTTACTGTGTGTTTAGAGGTCACCACTAGGACAGGGATTCAGTGGTTTTACTGTGTGTTCAGAGGTCACCACTAGGACATAGATTCAGTGGTTTTACTGTGTGTTTAGAGGTCACCACTAGGACATGGATTCAATGGTTTTACTGTGTGTTTAGAGGTCACCACTAGGATAGGGATTCAGTGGTTTTACTGTGTGTTTAGAGGTCACCACTAGGACATGGATTCAGTGGTTTTACTGTGTGTTTGGAGGTCACCACTAGGACATGGATTCAGTGGTTTTACTGTGTGTTTAGAGGTCACCACCTGGACATGGATTCAGTGGTTTTACTGTGTGTTCAGAGGTCACCACTAGGACATGGATTCAGTGGTTTTACTGTGTGTTTAGAGGTCACCACTAGGACAGGGATTCAGTGGTTTTACTGTGTGTTTAGAGGTCACCACTAGGACATGGATTCAGTGGTTTTACTGTGTGTTTAGAGGTCACCACTAGGACAGAGTTTTCCCTGATCAGCTGACGTATTCAGTAAAAACTGTACATGGGGTCAAAGGAGGGATACTAAAAGCCGTTTGATTGTTTCATTGATTGTAGTGTACTGTACCTCTTGAGCAGGCCCTTGGTGTTGTCAGAGCTGTAGAGGTGCCTGTAGAACTGAGCCAGCAGGTCTGATGCTCTGGAGTTTATGTTGACCTTGACCTCCATGGTGCTGCTCATCAGTTCTCCCACCTGGATCTTTACTGTACGACATGGCTGGTGGGGGTGGGGGGGGACGAGACGAGGGAAACGGGGGAGAGGAGAGAGAAATAGAGAAATGCTATCAAAATAGATGCTATCAAAATAGATGCTATCAAAATAGATGCTAAATGATAGCCAGTGAGAGAAAACAAGTCAGAGTGTAAGTGCAAGTTACAACAGTATTAGTAGTTTGTAGAAACACAGCTACCTCGGAGGAGTTCTTGTCAGGTTTACCCTTGCGGTCCTGGTGAATTTTCCTCAGCAGGTTCTTGATGCGGCGATCGCAGAACTGGTACCTTCGGTTACTGTTCTCATTGAGCTTACGCACCTGGCTCATCAGGAAGTTAGGGATCTGCCATGGAGGAAGATAGTTCATTCATTCACTTGTCATTACAATGATTTTCTTGTTGTTAACCTTTACATGAGTACATCCTAGTTTTTGATTTAACCTTTGAATACACACTATAGGTTGTCTGATGAGTAAACAGTAAGAGAGAGAAGCTGTGCAAAGGGACGTAAGTGTTGGTGGTAGGTTGGTGGGAGTGTCCCACACACCATAGCGGCGGCGGGAAGATGTTTTGAGCGGGGGGGGGGCTGACCTCGGCGTGGGTGTTGGTTCTCTCTTTCCCATCCGTTAGACTATGTGACTCTCACTCAGTTTCGATCTGACAGCTCCCCATACACACAAGCTCCCGTTAGGCATCCAGAAAACATATCTAACTGATGGGACCCACACAAACAGAACAGGCTACACTTTTATCCAAATCACGACAGCTTTATCTTCAACTCAAAATAGACAGGTTGATTAAAGTAGGGAAATAAATGTTCAACCCACGAGCTGCAGTTTTGGAATAATATACTGCTCAAAAAAATAAAGGGAACACTTAAACAACACATCCTAGATCTGAATGAAATAAATAATCTTATTAAATACTTTTTTCTTTACATAGTTGAATGTGCTGACAACAAAATCACGCAAAAATAATCAATGGAAATCCAACTTATCAACCCATGGAGGTCTGGATTTGGAGTCACACTCAAAATTAAAGTGGAAAACCACACTACAGGCTGATCCAACTTTGATGTAATGTCCTTAAAACAAGTCAAAATGAGGCTCAGTAGTGTGTGTGGCCTCCACGTGCCTGTATGACCTCCCTACAATGCCTGGGCATGCTCCTGATGAGGTGGCGGATGGTCTCCTGAGGGATCTCCTCCCAGACCTGGACTAAAGCATCCGCCAACTCCTGGACAGTCTGTGGTGCAACGTGGCATTGGTGGATGGAGCGAGACATGATGTCCCAGATGTGCTCAATTGGATTCAGGTCTGGGGAACGGGCAGGCCAGTCCATAGCATCAATGCCTTCCTCTTGCAGGAACTGCTGACACACTCCAGCCACATGAGGTCTAGCATTGTCTTGCATTAGGAGGAACCCAGGGCCAACCGCACCAGCATATGGTCTCACAAGGGGTCTGAGGATCTCATCTCGGTACCTAATGGCAGTCAGGCTACCTCTGGCGAGCACATGGAGGGCTGTGCGGCCCCCCAAAGAAATGCCACCCTACACCATGACTGACCCACCGCCAAACCGGTCATGCTGGAGGATGTTGCAGGCAGCAGAACGTTCTCCACGGCATCTCCAGACTCTGTCACGTTTGTCACGTGCTCAGTGTGAACCTGCTTTCATCTGTGAAGAGCACAGGGCGCCAGTGGCGAATTTGCCAATCTTGGTGTTCTCTGGCAAATGCCAAACGTCCTGCCCGATGTTGGGCTGTAAGCACAACCCCCACCTGTGGACGTCGGGCCCTCATACCACCCTCATGGAGTCTGTTTCTGACCGTTTGAGTAGACACATGCACATTTGTGGCCTGCTGGAGGTCATTTTGCAGGGCTCTGGCAGTGCTCCTCCTGCTCCTCCTTGCACAAAGGCGGAGGTAGCGGTCCTGCTGCTGGGTTGTTGCCCTCCTACGGCCTCCTCCACGTCTCCTGATGTACTGGCTTGTCTCCTGGTAGCGCCTCCATGCTCTGGACACTACGCTGACAGACACAGCAAACCTTCTTGCCACAGCTCGCATTGATGTGCCATCCTGGATGAGCTGCAGTACCTGAGCCACTTGTGTGGGTTGTAGACTGCGTCTCATGCTACCACTAGAGTGAAAGCACCGCCAGCATTCAAAAGTGACCAAAACATCAGCCAGGAAGCATAGGAACTGAGAAGTGGTCGGTGGTCCCCACCTGCAGAACCACTCCTTTATTGGGGGTGTCTTGCTAATTGCCTATAATTTCCACCTGTTGTCTATTCCATTTGCACAACAGCATGTGAAATTTATTATCAATCAGTGTTGCTTCCTAAGTGGACAGTTTGATTTCACAGAAGTGTGATTGACTTGGAGTTACATTGTGTTGTTTAAGTGTTCCCTTTATTTTTTTGAGCAGTGTACATGCATCTCGTCTATTTTAGGCTTTTTTAGCAAACTGCTAGTGTGTCATTTAGAATGAGTTAAACCCCCCTAACTGCTAGTGTGTCATTTAGAATGAGTTAAACCCCCCCTAACTGCTAGTGTGTCATTTAGAATGAGTTAAACCCCCCCTAACTGCTAGTGTGTCATTTAGAATGAGTTAAACCCCCCCTAACTGTTAGTGTGTCATTTAGAATGAGTTAAACCCCCCTAACTGCTAGTGTGTCATTTAGAATGAGTTAAACCCCCCCTAACTGCTAGTGTGTCATTTAGAATGAGTTAAACCCTCCTAACTGCTAGTGTGTCATTTAGAATGAGTTAAAACCCTCCTAACTGCTAGTGTGTCATTTAGAATGAGTTAAACCCCCCCTAACTGCTACTGTGTCATTTAGAATGAGTTAAACCCCCCTTAACTGCTACTGTGTCATTTAGAATGAGTTAAACCCCCCTAACTGCTAGTGTGTCATTTAGAATGAGTTAAACCCCCCCTAACTGCTAGTGTGTCATTTAGAATGAGTTAAACCCCCTTAACTGCTACTGTGTCATTTAGAATGAGTTAAACCCCCCTTAACTGCTACTGTGTCATTTAGAATGAGTTAAACCCCCTTAACTGCTAGTGTGTTATTTAGAATGAGTTAAACCCCCCCTAACTGCTACTGTGTCATTTAGAATGAGTTAAACCCTCCTAACTGCTACTGTGTCATTTAGAATGAGTTAAACCCTCCTAACTGCTAGTGTGTCATTTAGAATGAGTTAAACCCTCCTAACTGCTAGTGTGTCATTTAGAATGAGTTAACCCCCCCTAACTGCTACTGTGTCATGTAGAATGAGTTAAACCCCCCTAACTGCTACTGTGTCATGTAGAATGAGTTAACCCCCCCTTAACTGCTACTGTGTCATGTAGAATGAGTTAACCCCCCCTTAACTGCTACTGTGTCATGTAGAATGGTCTGGGACTCTAGTGTGCTAGCTAGCCAGTGTGTTTACAGTTTCATTAATTCATTAAAAAGGCTTGTTGAAGAAATAACTCCCTCGTGTAGTTTTACAATCTTACCACCAGGGGATGCTGCTGCACCCCTCCTTCCCGCGCCTTTGCTACAAACACAACCAAGCTTCTGAGGTTTCTATTTTCTAAATAAATACTTAAATGAAAAGTGTTGTTGGTAGCCTGAAGTTTTTACTTACGGTCCAGAGCAGGTCCTGGTAGCGTATGAGTAGCCTCATGATGTCAGCAGCCTTCTCAGCATGTCCTTTCTCCTCCCCTGGCCCCCCGTCAGTGAGGCGGGAGGGTACGGCCTTGTGGAGTAACAGGTTGGGGGCCTTGTCAGTATGTCCTTTCTCCACCCCTGGACCCCCGTCGGTGAGGCGGGAGGGTACGGCCTTGTGGAGGAACAGGAACAGGTTGGGGGCCATGATGGTGGCCACTGCCCACAGGTTCATACGGTTCCTCCTCTCTCTGGAGACTACCTTGGAAAGGAACTCCAACAGAGCCTGAGGAGAGGAGCGTTTATTGTCTGTTCCCACAGAAATGTGCTTTAAAAGGAGAGGAGACCTGTTTTACAGTGAGCCCCTCTATCAGTAATAAAAATATTTTCTCTTTATAAGATTGAAATTGTTGACTTGAACGATGACTGAAGTGTTTTTCTGACAGTGTTATGCTGTGTCATCAACAGGGGGACAAAGGCTCTGAAACGTTTAGTCAGACTAGACACATGGATTCATCCATGATGATGTCATCTTAAAGGTAACCTGGATATGTGAAAGTATTCAAGTAGTCACGATTATTTATTCCGCATACGTGAACAAGAGTACAAGCTAGTTACATAAGAGCAGAACACCTCATCCAGGTGCTGAAAGCTGAAAGTGCCCTCTCATGCCATTACCTCCTACCATACGTGGAGGAGTTGACACATTATATTATGTGAGAGATATATGACTCATTAATGCATCACCTACAAGATGTACGTGTGGAGGGTTTGAGATGTAATACATTATACAGAAGAAGTGGAGATTTAAAGTGCATCGCTATAGCCATCTGGTTACTTCATGGTCATGGAATCATTTGGAGTCTCCCAGAATACCTTGAGTGTGTTCCTGTTGGGTTCAGGCAATAGGAGGATGAGGAGGTTCAGAACGTGTAGCTTCTGTTTCAGCTCAGGGATGTCTGTAGAGCAGGAGGAAGGGGAAAGACAGAACAGACAACAGGGCTATGAAGGATCAACACACACACTCATTTCATTTCCTTTGGCCCAACCATGATCTGATCTGTAGAGATGAATGACTCTGTCAGGAAGCCATTAGGTTTCAAACGATTCATCATTCATCTACTGTGAAGAAGATGTGTCGAAAGTTTCACAATCACATCACAAGCTATTTATTACTTTAATCATTCTGTCGTTTATTTAATGGTACTAAAACTGTACAGGAAGTGGCATTATTAATAGTATAGCAGATTCAGACGAGCAGCTTAAAGGCTATCGTGTTGTTAATCTTCATTAGACCTCTAAGTAGTATGGACATAAGAGATTAGCACTGCGTTCTGCTTCCGATACAGTAAGGAGACCTAGACTTAGATCTGTACAGCATGCATTGCTGTGTGACAGTGTCACAGGATATGAGTATGTGTGTGTGTGTGTGTGTGTGTGTGTGTGTGTGTGTGTGTGTGTGTGTGTGTGTGTGTGTGTGTGTGTGTGTGTGTGTGTGTGTGTGTGTGTGTGTGTGTGTGTTTTTGTGGGGACCAGAAGTCCTCACAAGGAGAGTAAAACAAGGACAATTTGGACAAGTTGGGACATTTTAGGCTCAGGGGTTAGGTTTAGAAGTTAGGGTTAGGTACAGTGTATTCGGAAAGTATTCAAACCCCTTGACTTTTTCCACATTATGTTGCGTTACTGCCTTATTCTAAAATGGATTAAATAGTTTTTTCCCCTCATCAATCTACACACAATACCCCATAACGACAAAGCAAAAACAGGTTTTTATACGTTTTTGCAAATGTATAAAGAAATAAAAACGTAAATATTACATTTACATCAGTATTCAGACCCTTTACTTAGTACTTTGTTGAAGCACTTTTGGCAGCAATTACAGCCTCGAGTCTTCTTGGGTATGATGCTACAAGCTTGGCACACCTATATTTGGGGACTTTCTCCCATTCTTCTCTGCAGATTCTCTCAAGCGCTGTCAGGTTGGATGAGGAATGTCGCTGCACAGCTATTTTCAGGTCTCTCCAGAGCTGTTCGATCGGGTTCAAGTCCGGGCTCTGGCTGGGCCACTCAAGGACATTCAGAGACTTGTCCCGAAGCCACTCCTGCGCTGTCTTGGCTGTGTGCTTAGAGTCGTTGTCCTGTTGGAAGGTGAACCTTCGCCCCAGTCTGAGGTCCTGAGCGCTCTGGAGCAGGTTTTCATCAAGGATCTCTCTGTACTTTGATCCATTCATCTTTCCCTTGATCCTGACTAGTCTCCCAGTCCCTGCTGCTGAAAATCAAATCAAATCAAATCAAATTTATTTATATAGCCCTTCGTACATCAGCTGAAATCTCAAAGTGCTGTACAGAAACCCAGCCTAAAACCCCAAACAGCAAGCAATGCATGTGAAAGAAGCACGGTGGCTGGGAAAAACTCCCTAGGAAAAACTCCTGAGAAAGGCCAAAAACCTAGGAAGAAACCTAGAGAGGAACCAGGCTATGAGGGGTGGCCAGTCCTCTTCTGGCTGTGCCGGGTGGATATTATAACAGAACATGGTCAAGATGTTAAAATGTTCGTAAATGACCAGCATGGTCAAATAATAATAATCATAGTAATTGTCGAGGGTGCAACAAGCACGTCCGGTGAACAGGTCAGGGTTCCGTAGCCGAAAAACATCCCCAGAGCATGATGCTGCCACCACCATGCTTCACCGTAGGGATGGTGCCAGGTTTCCTCCAGACGTGACTCTTGGCATTCAGGCCAAAGAGTTCAATCTTGGTTTCATCAGACCAGAGAATCTTGTTTCTCATGGTCTGAGTCCTTTAGGTGCCTTTTGGAAAACTCCAAGCGGGCTGTCATGTGCCTTTTACTGAGGAGGGGCTTCCGTCTGGCCACTCTACCATAAAGGCCTGATTGGTGCAGTACTGCAGAGATTGTTGTCCTTCTGGAAGGTTCTCCCATCTCCACAGAGGAACTCTAAAGCTCTGTCAGAGTGACCATCGGGTTCTTGGTCACCTCCCAGACCAAGGCCCTTCTCCCCCGATTGCTCTGGCCGGGTGACCAGCTCTAGGAACAGTCTTGTTGGTTCCAAACTTCTTCCCTTTAAGAATGATGGAGGCCACTGTGTTCTTGGGGACCTTCAATGCTGCAGACATTTTTTGGTACCCTTCCCCAGATCTGTGCCTCGACACAATCCTGTCTTGGAGTTCTATGGACAATTCCTTCAACCTCATGGCTTGGTTTTTGCTTTGACATTTGACATGCACTGTCAATTGTGGGACATTATATAGACAGGTGTGTGCCTTTCCAAATCATGTCCAATCAATTGAATTTACCACAGGTGAACTCCAATAAAGTTGTAGAAACATCTCAAGGATGATCAATGGAAACAGGATGCACCTGAGCTCAAGTTTGTGTCTCATAGGGTCTGAATACAGAATTCTGTAAATAAGGTATATATTTTCTTTAATTTGAATACCTTTGCAAAAATGTCTAAAACCTGTTTTCACTTTGTCATTATGGGGTGTTGTGTGTAGATTGATGAGGAATTAAAAAAAATAATAATTTCGAATAAGGTTGTAGCATAACAAAATGTGGAAAAAGTCAAGGGGTCTGAATACTTTCAGAATGCACTGTATAGTTTTGAGGTTAGGGTTAAGGTTAGGTTTAGGGGTTAAGGTTAGGGTAAGGTTAGGGTTAGGTTTAGGAGTTAGGGGTTGAGGTTAGGGTTAAGGTTAGGGTTAGGGTTAGGGGTTAAGGTTAGGGTTAGGGTTAGGGGTTAAGGTTAGGGTTAGGTTTAGGGGTTAAAGGTTAGGGTTAGGGTTAGGTTTAGGAGTTAGGGGTTGAGGTTAGGGTTAAGGTTAGGGTTAGGTTTAGGGGTTAAGGTTAGGGTTAGGGTTAAGGTTAGGGTTAGGGTTAGGTATATGGGTTAAGGTTAGGGTTAGGTTTAGGGGTTAATGTTAGGGTTAGGTTTAGGGGTTAAGGTTAGGGTTAGGGTTATGTTTAGGAGTTAGGGGTTGAGGTTAGGGTTAGGATTAAGGGTTAGGGGTTAAGGTTAGGGTTAGGGGTTAGGGGTTAAGGTTAGGGTTAGGTTTAGGGGTTAAGTGTTGAGGTTAGGGTTAGGTTTAGGAGTTAGGGGTTGAGGTTAGGGTTAGGTTTAGGGTTTAAGGTTAGGGTTAGGTTTAGGAGTTAGGGGTTGAAATTAGGGTTAGGGTTAGGTTTAAGGGTTAGGGTTAGGTTTAAGGGTTAGGGGTTAAGGTTAGGGTTAGGTTTATGGGTTAGGGAAAATAGGATTTTGAAAGAGAATAAATTGTTTGGTCCCCACAAGGATAGTAAACCAAAACTGTGTGTGTGTGTGTGTGTGTGTGTGTGTGTGTGTGTGTGTGTGTGTGTGTGTGTGTGTGTGTGTGTGTGTGTGTGTGTGTGTGTGTGTGTGTGTGAAATGCTTAGATAGATAATGATAACGTGACTCAGAATAAGTAATGACTACATACACTCAGAATAAGTAATGACTATATACACTCAGACTAAGTAATGACTACATACACTCAGAATAAGTAATGACTATATACACTCAGAATAAGTAATGACTTTATACACTCAGACTAATTAATGACTACATACACTCAGAATAAGTAATGACTATATACACTCAGACTAAGTAATGACTTTATACACCCAGACTAAGTAATGACTATATACACTCCCCCTACATATGTATATTTTGACAGTGAAGCAAAACTTTTAATGTGGCTCTATACTCCAGCATTTGGGATTTGAGATCAAATGTTTTATATGACAGTACAGAATGTCACCTTTTATTTGAGGGTATTCTCATATATATATGTTTTACTGTTTAGAAATGAATGCACTTCATGTATCTACTGTAGATAGATCCCCATTTGAAGGAGTCATAAATATTTGTAAAAATGTAATGACTACATCAAGCTTGTGACTCTACAAACTTGTTGGATGCATTTTCAGTTTGTTTTGGTTGTGTTTCGGATTATGTTGTGCCCAATAGAAATAAATGATAAATAATGTATTGTGTCATTTTGGAGTCACTTTTATTGTAAATAACAATACAATATGTTTCTAAACACTTCTACATTAATGTGAATGCTACCATGATTACAGATAATCCTGAATGAATTGTGAATAATGATGAGTGAGAAAGTTACAGATGCACAAAGATCATACCCCCAAAACATACTAACCTCACACCATTACCAATAACAGTTAGCATGCATTCGGGGTATGATACTTATGCCTCTGTAACTTTCTCACTCATCATTATTCATGATTCATTCATGGTTATCCATAATTCTATTCTTATTTACAATAAAAGTGACTCTAAAATGACACAATACATTATTTATAATTTATTTCTATTGGGCACAACATAATCTGAAACACAACCAAAACAAACTGCAAATGCATCCAACAAGTTTGTAGAGTCACAAGCTTGATGTAGTCATTACGTGCTGGGAATGTGGGACCAAATACTAAACATTTGACAACATTTTATACACTATAAATACATTTGTCCAAATACTAATGACACCTTCGAATGGGGGGGACTAGATACATAAAGTGTTTTCATTTCTAAACAGTAAATCAGATACATATGAAAATACCCTCAAATAAAAGGTGACATTCTGTACTGTCACCTCATATAAAACATTTGATCTCAAATCCAAAACGCTGGACTATAGAGCCACATTAAAAGTTTTAGCTTCGCTGTCCAAATAAATACATAGGGGAGTGTCTGTGTGCGTACTCACCCCTGGCAGCACTGAAGGTGTTGAGGTGCTCCGCGGTGAGAAGTGGAGAGGGTAGTTCTCTGATAAACCTCTTCAACAGGGCAGCAACATCGTTAGGACTGACCTCGTCCCAGCTGAACCCTCCAGAGTAGAAGTTCTGCTCCAAGTCCTGCTGCAGCTTCTGATCACAGGGAGAAACAGACAACATTGTTGAACAGTGAACAGGTATCTTTCTTTCATGACTGTATTTTGTTTGTACCCTGCACATGCAACTTATTGGATGTGCATATACTATTTTCTAATTAGAAACAAGTGATGAAAAAATATCTCACCTTGATTCTGGACTGAGAGCCTGAAACCCGCAGAATACCCTCTGAGTCTACTCCCCTCTTCTCCAGGAACCACAGCAGCTGTAGAAGAGGCATAAAGATAAGAACAGCAGCATACATGCAGGCCATCATGCTCTTGGTTTTCAAGATAGATACTAGAAGTTGGTATTATGTTTAGCTTACCGCCTGCAGGATGAGAGGAGTGGTAGCAGTGGGCTTGACTTTCTGGTCATTCTCCAACAGGGTGGCCAGTGGAACCCCAAACAGGGCGCTCTCTGTGAACGAGAGAGAGAGAGAGAGAGACAGAGAGAGAGAAATATATATATATATATATAGAGAGAGAGAGAGGAGAGAGAGAGAGAGAGAGAGAGAGAGAGAGAGAGAGAGAGAGAGAGAGAGAGAGAGAGAGAGAGAGAGACACAGAGAGAGAGACAGAGAGAGAGACAGAGAGAGAGACAGAGAGAGGAAAGGTTAGTATTGCTGTCAACTCCTGTACTCTTTTCACATCTCCCAGGGCTTGACACATGCATTTGGCTGCAGAGGCATGAGGAGCATGCAAGGCCACACACACTGGGCTCGCAGTGTGTGTGTGTGTGTGTGTAAGTTGTGTTAGAGAGTTCACATACCTGGGATCTTCCTCTTGCAGGTCTTGTGCCGTTTAACGTCGAGCTCCAGCAGGTCACAGAGCGCTGTCATGTCGATCAGGGCCAGCTGACGTACCTTTTTCATGTCCTGGTTGGACAGGTCCTGGACACGAGTTACACCCAGGCGACACTGGGGGCAGATCACCCTCTGTAGGGGAGGGGGGAGGGAGACACAGAACAAAAATATAATCGCAACATTAAATCATTTCAATGATTTCACTGAGTTACAGTTCATATAAGGAAATCAGTCAATTGAAATACATAAATTAGGCCCTAATCTATGGATTTTGCATGGCTGGGCAGGGGTACTCACTAACAGGGATGTAAACAAATTTGTGCACAAAATTTGAGAGAAATAAGCTTTTTGTGCACATGGAACATTTCTGGGATCTTTTATTTCAGCTCATAAAACATGAAACCAACACTTTACATGTTGAGTTTATATTTTTGTTCAATATAATAATAGAACAGGAATGATCTAACCTGCTGTACAGGGTCCCAGTCTGAGTTCCTAACACTGTTATCTAACCTGCTGTACAGGGTCCCAGTCTGAGTTCCTAACACTGTTATCTAACCTACTGTACAGGGTCCCAGTCTGAGTTCCTAACACTGTTATCTAACCTGCTGTACAGGGTCCCAGTCTGAGTTCCTAACACTGTTATCTAACCTACTGTACAGGGTCCCAGTCTGAGTTCCTAACACTGTTATCTAACCTACTGTACAGGGTCCCAGTCTGAGTTGGCGTAGGAGGAGAGTTTTTCTGTTTTAATGCCTAAGATGATGTGTTCCACGCATAGCATGTGTACTGAGTGAGTGAGTGAGTGAGTGAGTGAGTGAGAGAGAGAGAGAGAGAGAGAGAGAGAGAGAGAGAGAGAGAGAGAGAGAGAGAGAGAGAGAGAGAGAGAGAGAGAGAGAGAGAGAGAGACTCTTACAGGCAGTGTGCCGTCCTCCTTCCTCTTGCAGCTGTTCTTTATCTGAGGCAGCTTAGCCTGTTTTATCAAGATGGCCGCCTGTTCGCAGTAGGCCACATCTGTGATGAAAATCTCCTCTTTAGGGGCTCCTCCATGCTTCTTCTGCTGGTCCAAGCTGACCTCTGACAAACAAAATCAGGTTGTTGTGTTAATGATAGTGTGCCTCATAGCAGTCATAACGGTTAGCATAATGTAGCTGTTTGAGGTAGTAAAACACAATTAAATGTTCGCTCATGATTGCTGACCCCAAAGGTGATCGGGCCAGTACATCACCGGGGCCAAGCTTCCTGCCATCCAGGACCTCTACACCAGGCGGTGTCAGAGGAAGGCCCTAAAAATTGTCAAAGACTCCAGCCACCCTAGTCATAGACTGTTCTCTCTGCTACCACACGGCAAGCGATACCGGAGCGTCAAGTCTAGGTCCAAGAGGCTTCTTAACATCTTCTACCCCCAAGCCATAAGACTCCTGAACATCTAATCAAATGGAAACCCAGACTATTTGCATTGACCCCCCCCCTACTCTCTGTTATTGTTGTTGCCACTTTAATAACTCTGCTCTTTAATTATTTGTTATTCTTATCGCTTACTTTTTGGGGGGTATTTTCTTAAAACTGCATTGTTGGTTAAGGGCTTGTAAGTAAGCATGTTACAAGTACAATTTGATTTGATCTTTAATTAAGTTTAGTTCACCTTAGACCAGCTGGTCTGTGGAGTGAGAGTTCAGGATTCATCTGAACCAATCAGAAGAGAGGATGTACACACACACACACACACACACACACACACACACACACACACACACACACACACACACACACACACACACACACACACACACACACACACACACACACATACACAGTCAATGTATGTTATACTGTCAGGTACATATGGAATAAAGATATACAGTGAGGGAAAAAAGTATTTGATCCCCTGCTGATTTTGTACGTTTGCCCACTGACAAAGAAATGATCAGTCTATAATTTTAATGGTAGGTTTATTTGAACAGTGAGAGACAGAATAACAACAAAAAAATCCAGAAAAACGCATGTCAAAAATGTTATAAAATGATTTGCATTTTAATGAGGGAAATAAGTATTTGACCCCTCTGCAAAACATGACTTAGTACTTGGTGGCAAAACCCTTGTTGGCAATCACAGAGGTCAGACGTTTCTTGTAGTTGGCCACCAGGTTTGCACACATCTCAGGAGGGATTTTGTCCCACTCCTCTTTGCAGATCTTCTCCAAGGCATTAAGGTTGCGAGGCTGACATTTGGCAACTCGAACCTTCAGCTCCCTCCACAGATTTTCTATGGGATTAAGGTCTGGAGGCTGGCTAGGCCACTCCAGGACCTTAATGTGCTTCTTCTTGAGCCACTCCTTTGTTGCCTTGGCCGTGTGTTTTGGGTCATTGTCATACTGGAATACCCATCCACGACCCATTTTCAATGCCCTGGCTGAGGGAAGGAGGTTCTCACCCAAGATTTGAGGGTACATGACCCCGTCCATCGTCCCTTTGATGCGGTGAAGTTGTCCTGTCCCCTTAGCAGAAAAACACCCCCAAAGCATAATGTTTCCACCTCCATGTTTGACGGTGGGGATGGTCGTCTTGGGTCATAGGCAGCATTCCTCCTCCTAACACGGTGAGTTGAGTTGATGCCAAAGAGCTCCATTTTGGTCTCATCTGACCACAACACTTTCACCCAGTTGTCCTCTGAATCATTCAGATGTTCATTGGCAAACTTCAGACGGGCATATGTATATGTGCTTTCTTGAGTAGGGGGACCTTGCAGGCGCTGCAGGATTTCAGTCCTTCACGGCGTAGTGTGTTACCAATTGTTTTCTTGGTGACTATGGTCCCAGCTGCCTTGAGATCATTGACAAGATCCTCCCGTGTAGTTCTGGGCTGATTTCTCACCGTTCTCATGATCATTGCAACTCCACGAGGTGAGATCTTGCATGGAGCCCCAGGCCGAGGGAGATTGACAGTTCTTTTGTGTTTCTTCCATTTGCGAATAATTGCACCAACTGTTGTCACCTTCTCACCAAGCTGCTTGGCGATGGTCTTGTAGCCCATTCCAGCCTTGTGTTGGTCTACAATCTTGTCCCTGACATCCTTGGAGAGCTCTTTGGTCTTGGCCATGGTGGAGAGTTTGGAATCTGATTGATTGATTGATTCTGTGGACAGGTGTCTTTTATACAGGTAACAAACTGAGATTAGGAGCACTCCCTTTAAGAGTGTCCTCCTAATCTCAGCTCGTTACCTGTATAAAATACACCTGGGAGACAGTAATCTTTCTGATTGAGAGGGGGTCAAATACTTATTTCCCTCATTAAAATGCAAATCAATTTATTACATTTTTGACATGTGTTTTTCTGGATTTTTTTGTTGTTATTCTGTCTCTCACTGTTCAAATAAACCTACCATTAAAATTATAGACTGATCATTTCTTTGTCAGTGGGCAAACGTACAAAATCAGCAGGGGATCAAATACTTTTTTCCCTCACTGTAGAGATAGCTGGTACCTTGTAGTGGTGTCTTGTTGATGGTCTCCATACTGTCATCCAGTAGAGATGATTTAGGCTCTATAGGCTCAGGGTCTTGGCACTCCAGTAGAGATGATTTAGGCTCTATAGGCTCAGGGTCTTGGCACTCCAGTAGAGATGATTTAGGCTCTATAGGCTCAGGGTCTTGACACTCCGGTAGAGATGATTTAGGCTCTATAGGCTCAGGGTCTTGACACTCCAGTAGAGATGATTTAGGCTCTATAGGCTCAGGGTCTTGACACTCCAGTAGAGATGATTTAGGCTCTATAGGCTCAGGGTCTTGACACTCCGGTAGAGATGATTTAGGCTCTATAGGCTCAGGGTCTTGACACTCCAGTAGAGATGATTTAGGCTCTATAGGCTCAGGGTCTTGACACTCCAGTAGAGATGATTTAGGCTCTATAGGCTCAGGGTCTTGACACTCCGGTAGAGATGATTTAGGCTCTATAGGCTCAGGGTCTTGACACTCCGGTAGAGGTGTCTGAGTGGAGAGAAAAGAAGGAAACATGTCAACCAATCTATCACATTGATTGATAAAGCCCGTTTGAACATCGGCAGTTTGTCGCAAAGTGCTTTTGCAGTAACAAGTCCTAGAACACAAAGAGCAAGCAAACATGTCTACCAACAGAGGTAGGACGAGCTATAGTACAGTAACAGCTAGTCTCTTTAGTGTCACGTCACTTCATGGTGTCTGATGACTGAATGGAAGCACGGAGAGAATAATTGTTTTCTAGTGTTAAACAACTGATAGGATCAGAGAAACACATATTTTACTCCATCTCGGGAGCTCAGACGACAAGAATGGCCTTTACATGTGATATCCCTTTATTCTGATAGGTCAACTGTCTTTATAGAACTCCAGCATCAGTGAGAATAGAGGAATGAATGCAGTGAAGGCTATTATTTAACCAAAGGGATTCTGGGAGATGTGCTCTGTGTGGACTAGAGTAAACCTTTCATTGGATGTGTACTTGACTCAGCTGGTGTAAAATCAAAGAACAAAAGCCTGAAAGCATACACACAATTGTGTGTGTATGTATTTGTTTCAGTTCAGCTGCATAAACAGGAAATCCATCCTGTTATCACAGGAAAAATAATATCTACGGACAGATTGCACCATTAAGAAGAGTCAGTATGAAGCAATGTGGAAAGGAAAAGGAAATCCAACAGAACGCTCCTTGAGGAAGAACAGTGACAGTAAGACAGTATTAACAATGTATCAGCAGTCAGTCTGACAGTAAGACAGTATTAACAACGTGACATCAGTCAGTCTGACAGTAAGACAGTATTAACAATGTATCAGCAGTCAGTCTGACAGTAAGACAGTTTAACAACGTGTCATCAGTCAGTCTGACAGTGAGACAGTATTAACATCGTGTCAGCAGTCAGTCTGACAGTAAGACAGTATTAACAATGTGTCATCAGTCAGTCTGACAGTCTGACAGTAAGACAGTATTAACAATGTATCATCAGTCAGTCTGACAGTAAGACAGTAAGACAGTATTAACAATGTGACAGCAGACAGTCTGACAGTAAGACAGTATTAACAATGTGTCATCAGTCAGTCTGACAGTAAGACAGTATTAACATCGTGACAGCAGTCAGTGGGACAGTAAGACAGTATTAACAATGTGTCATCAGTCAGTCTGACAGTAAGACAGTATTAACATCGTGACAGCAGTCAGTGGGACAGTAAGACAGTATTAACAACGTGACAGCAGTCAGTCTGACAGTAAGACAGTATTAACAATGTGACAGCAGTCAGTCTGACAATAAGACAGTATTAACAATGTGTCATCAGTCAGTCTGACAGTAAGACAGTATTAACATCGTGACAGCAGTCAGTCTGACAGTAAGACAGTTTAACAATGTGTCATCAGTCAGTCTGACAGTAAGACAGTAAGACAGTATTAACAATGTGTCAGCAGTCAGTCTGACAGTAAGACAGTAAGACAGTATTAACAATGTATCATCAGTCAGTCTGACAGTAAGACAGTAAGACAGTATTAACAATGTGACAGCAGTCAGTCTGACAGTAAGACAGTATTAACATCGTGACAGCAGTCAGTGGGACAGTAAGACAGTATTAACAACGTGACAGCAGTCAGTCTGACAGTAAGACAGTATTAACATCGTGACAGCAGTCAGTGGGACAGTAAGACAGTATTAACAATGTGTCATCAGTCAGTCTGACAGTAAGACAGTATTAACATCGTGACAGCAGTCAGTGGGACAGTAAGACAGTATTAACAACGTGACAGCAGTCAGTCTGACAGTAAGACAGTATTAACAATGTGACAGCAGTCAGTCTGACAGTAAGACAGTATTAACAATGTGTCATCAGTCAGTCTGACAGTAAGACAGTAAGACAGTATTAACAATGTGTCATCAGTCAGTCTGACAGTAAGACAGTAAGACAGTATTAACAATGTATCATCAGTCAGTCTGACAGTAAGACAATATTAACAATGTGACAGCAGTCAGTCTGACAGTAAGACAGTATTAACATCGTGACAGCAGTCAGTGGGACAGTAAGACAGTATTAACAACGTGACAGCAGTCAGTGGGACAGTAAGACAGTATTAACAACGTGACAGCAGTCAGTGGGACAGTAAGACAGTATTAACAACGTGACAGCAGTCAGTGGGACAGTAAGACAGTATTAACAACGTGACAGCAGTCAGTGGGACAGTAAGACAGTATTAACAACGTGACAGCAGTCAGTGGGACAGTAAGACAGTATTAACAATGTGACAGCAGTCAGTGGGACATTAATAAACATTGTGTAAGCGGTCAGTCTGACCTGAGCAATAGAGAATTGTGATGAGCTGAAGACGTCCCTGACGTCACGTGACTGGGGTTTGCTCCTCTTCCTCAGGGACAGTGTGTAGGAGTCCAGTCTCCTCTGGACGGCAGCGGCCTGCGTACGGGTCAGAGTGGACAGCAGTATGGCCTGGTCAACATCCTGGTCCTCACTGTCTGTGTCTCTGTCCCTGTCTCTGTCTGGTCTCTGCTGCTGCTGCCTGATCAGAGTGGAGAGACCGGCATCCTGCAGCCACCGCTCTTCCTGCTCCCCCTCTGGAACAACAATACAATACAAGGTGAGTCTACAAGATGGGGCAGTGCAGCTAAGTCTACAAGGTGGGGCAGTGCAGCTCAGTCTACAAGATGGGGCAGTGCAGCTCAGTCTACAAGATGGGGCAGTGCAGCTCAGTCTACAAGGTGGGGCAGTGCAGCTCAGTCTACAAGATGGGGCAGTGCAGCTCAGTCTACAAGATGGGGCAGTGCAGCTCAGTCTACAAGGTGGGGCAGTGCAGCTCAGTCTACAAGGTGGGGCAGTGCAGCTCAGTCTACAAGGTGGGGCAGTGCAGCTCAGTCTACAAGGTGGGGCAGTGCAGCTCAGTCTACAAGGTGGGGCAGTGCAGCTCAGTCTACAAGGTGGGGCAGTGCAGCTCAGTCTACAAGGTGGGGCAGTGCAGCTCTTACATTATTTGGGGAGAACCCTGCTTTACATACTGCGTACTTGTGCATGTGTGTATGTGTGTATGTGTGTGTGTGTGTGTGTGTGTGTGTGTGTGTGTGTGTGTGTGTGTGTGTGTGTGTGTGTGTGCGTGTGCGTGTGCGTGTGCGCGTGCGTGCGTGCGTGCGTGTGTGTGCGTGCGTGTGTGTGTGTGCGTGTGTACTTTTGTACATACATGTGATTGTTCACATTATACTACTACCTGTAGTTCCATGCATTGCATATGTACCGTCTGTGTAACGGCTAAGACTGGATCTTATAGAGGGAAAGTACATTGTAACATTGCGGTTCTATACAGCACACACACACACACACACACTCACGGTTCAACGCAACACAACTTGCCAAAAAACAACAGGCAACCCAATAACAACCAATTCTCACTGTTTACATTAAGACAATAGACTCATGCAGGTAATCGACTGACTTACACACAACTCCTCTGTCTCTGTTCTTACCTTCAGAGTGTCTGGAGTCTCGTCTGGCACTGTCAGTGTCAAGGTCAGTGTATACACTTCCCTGGCTGCGTATCGTCTCCACCTCGCTCCAGAAGGAGTCCAGACACAGTTTGTCAGGGTGCTGTTGTTGTTCCTGGTGGGATGCTGTACAATGTTCAGCTGCAGCTTGGTCCTGGTATCTTGGCCTGGCCCAGGGCTCACCGTTCATCTCGGAGGGACTGGGGCTCCTGACAACCAGATAGACAGGAGGAAACAACAAAACATCCAAGATAAACGGAGACGGGAGAATAATAGAGAGACGAGGGATCCAGATTCCACAGAGATGGAGAGACAAAAGCTGGAGGAGGGATGCAGGAAGGGAGGGAGGGAAGGAGGCAGGGCCTGAGGGAGGAGAGGGAGAGCGTGGACTGGATGGACACAAAGACTCCGGTTTCCATTGTTCTCAATAATACTGTCCCGGGGGCGTGATAATGTGTGTGGCCAGTAGATGTCACTGTGGCGCTGTTTCCACCCAATTTTCTCCAGGCTTTTAAAAAAATATCTAAATGAGATTAAAATAATCCATTGATTGTGGTTGCATAATATTTAACACACTGATGACATAATTAACGCCTTGACAAGTTCCATAGAAAATGTTATAACCTAATCTCCTAATAACCTAAGGATTCAGTATCTCAGTATCTCTACTTGCACATTCATCTTCTGCACATCTACCATTCCAGTGTTTCATTGCTATATTGTAATTACTTCGCCACTACGGCCTATTTATTGTCTTACCTCCCTAATCTTACTACATTTGCACACACTGTATATAGACTTTTTCTATTGTGTTATTGACTGAATGTTTTGTTTATTCCATGTGTAACTCTGTGTTGTTGTTTGTGTCAAACTGCTTTGCTTTATCTTGGCCACTTGTTCTCAACTAGCCTACCTGGTTAAATAAAGGTGAAATAAAATAAATAGAAACTTCAGAGTTACATCCCTTGACTAATAATTGTGCCAGTGGTTCCAGTCTGCTGTTCGTGTGTAGAGCGTACAGACAGGTAGTTTTTATTCTCAATTAACAGAGAACAGAGACACAAGGCCTGAGGCGACACAAACACTGTCATTAAGAGGGTTGGACGGTGACGTTCACAGGATCAGAATGTGTTTTCCAGTTCTGTCAAACTTTCTCTCCTAGTCAGCAAAGAAGTATCTGTTAGATTCCTATGTCTATAGGCCTCTCTGACAGTGTGTCACATTCTTACGGGGATTAGGTTTATGACTTGAACGATGTTGATGGGTGTCAGAGTCATTTTTCAGACGATGAAATGACAGTCTGAGGTGCCTTAATATCCATGTAGTTTTGACTTGGGTCCTTATACCAAAACAGCTAGTGCTGTTTCCTCTCACAATGTCTCTTTGTGATTTCCTTTCACAGTTTGTACTGTAGCTTCCTGTAGTTTAGCTTCAGTTTGAACTAGTTTCCTGTAGTTTTGTTTCACAGTTTCTACTGTAGTTTCCTGTAGTTTAGTTTGCAATCAGTTATAGTGAGGTGGAAATGTTCCTACTTCTCCTCTTGATAGCTTAGTCAATGAGGACCATTGATAAAACCATCTACTCAGCCCTTTGACATGCTAAACGGGTCCAGCCGAGGCCTATACAGGGCAGGGTGACTGACCGGTATTGACCATTTCTGTAACCTGTTTAAAAAGCTCCAATGTGGAACAACAATGTGGAACAATGTGGAAATAAACAGATAATCCCTTTATATCAGAACAGGCTCACAGATCGACAACAGTCAAAACAACTGTTATAAATAAAACAAATAAAACAATAAAACAACTGTTATAGAAAACATAAAACAACTGTTATAGAAAACATAAAACAACTGTTATAGAAAACATAAAACAACTGTTATAGAAAACATAAACAACTGTTATAGAAAACATAAAACAACTGTTATAGAAAACATAAAACAACTGTTATAGAAAACATAAAACAACTGTTATAGAAAACATAAAACAACTGTTATAGAAAACATAAAACAACTGTTATAGAACACATAAAACAACTGTTATAGAAAACATAAAACAACTGTTATAGAAAACATAAAACAACTGTTATAGAACACAAACAGAACATATAATATCAAAACAAATGTGTTGTATTTTATGGTATTTAATGGTCACATAACCTTGCAGATAAAATCATAAGAACAGAATCAAGCCTCACAAATCACACAACATCTGCAGCACTGACACGTATGCCCCACAGAACTCCTACAGACAAAATAGGCTCAGCAATATACATACCCTGCTTCCACAGTCAGTCAGTCAACCATAAGGAAACTACTGCTGATGAATTTTAACCTGTATTGATAGTGATTTACTCTAGTCTGAGTGAAGCCTGTGATCTCACGTTAAGAGCCTTCCCTAAGTCAGTAGTCAGCAGATCCAGAATCATATAGTCCAGTCCACTGGACCTACATACCTGTCGGTAACGTGGGAGGTTGATTTGGATCCCAGCCTACTGAAGGAGCTGTGGGTGTTTCCGAGCTTCAGCCTGTTCAGCCGTGTGTGGGGTAGGAAATGGCTTGTGGTGCTGGAGATAGGAGCGAGCCTGCACACTACCTCCTCTCTGTTTCCCATTCTCAATCAGTGCTTCAGGGCTTTTACGAGTCCTTAAGTATCTCTCTTTTGTTTTCCACTCTCTCTAGTCAAAAATAAGATTCCAGTGCTCGAGGGCTTTTAACGGCAGAGTGCACGTTGTGTACATGCACGTAAGGTGACGGATGAAGGAATGCTGTGTATATTTAAGGTGACGGTTGAAGGAATGCTGTGTGTGTGTGAGGGTGGCTAGTCATCAACACCTACTTGTCCCCTCCCTCTGAGGACACACCCTGTAATCCTGGTCTCTGATTAAATCCTAGATCTGTCCTACACAACTCACCTGACTGGAGTGGATTAGCAACACTAATACACATTAGTGTATTACACATTTATTTACTTATGGGTGGTCCCTGGACTCGAAGCCTCTATTCTGCCACTGCAAGAGTTCAGAAGAGTACATATACTGGCATGGCATGGGTCCTCAGATCCTCAAAAGGTTTTACAGCTGCACCATCGAGAGCATCCTGACGGGTTGCATCACTGCCTGGTATGGCAACTGCTCGGCCTCCAACTGCAAGGCACTACAGAGTGTAGTGCGTACGGCCCAGTACATCACCGGGCCAAGCTTCCTGCCATCCAGGACCTCTATACCAGGCGGTGTCAGATGAAGGCCCTAAAAATTGTCAAAGATTCCAGCCACCCTAGTCATAGACTGTTCTCTCTGCCACGCTGCTGCTACTCTCTGTTATTATCTATGCATAGCCACTTTAATAACTCTACCTACATGTACATAATTACCTCAATTACCTCGACACCGGTGCCCCCTGTACATTGACACATTGACTCTGTACCGGTACCCCCTGTATATAGCCTCCACATTGACTCTGTACCGGTACCCCCTGTATATAACCTCCACATTGACTCTGTACCGGTACCCCCTGTATATAGCCTCCACATTGACTCTGTACCGGTGCCCCCTGTATATAGCCTCCACATTGACTCTGTACCGGTACCCCCTGTATATAGCCTCCACATTGACTCTGTACCGGTACCCCCTGTATATAGCCTCCACATTGACTCTGTACCGGTACCCCCTGTATATAGCCTCCACATTGACTCTGTACCGGTACCCCCTGTATATAACCTCCACATTGACTCTGTACCGGTACCCCCTGTTTATAGTCTCCACATTGACTCTGTACCGGTACCCCCTGTATATAACCTCCACATTGACTCTGTACCGGTACCCCCTGTTTATAACCTCCACATTGACTCTGTACCGGTACCCCCTGTATATAGCCTCCACATTGACTCTGTACCGGTACCCCCTGTATATAACCTCCACATTGACTCTGTACCGGTACCCCCTGTATATAACCTCCACATTGACTCTGTACCGGTACCCCATGTATATAGCCTCCACATTGACTCTGTACCGGTACCCCCTGTATATAACCTCCACATTGACTCTGTACCGGTACCACCTGTTTATAACCTCCGCATTGACTCTACAGTAATACCCTGTATATAACCTCCACATTGACTCTGTACCGGTACCACCTGTTTATAACCTCCACATTGACTCTACAGTAATACCCTGTATATAGCCTCCACATTGACTCTGTACCGGTACCCCCTGTTTATAACCTCCACATTGACTCTACAGTAATACCCTGTATATAGCCTCCACATTGACTCTGTACCGGTACCACCTGTTTATAACCTCCACATTGACTCTACAGTAATACCCTGTATATAGCCTCCACATTGACTCTGTACCGTAACACCCTGTATATAGCCTCCACATTGACTCTGTACCGTAACACCCTGTATATAGCCTCCACATTGACTCTGTACCGTAACACCCTGTATATAGCCTCCACATTGACTCTGTACCGTAATACCCTGTATATAGCCTCCACATTGACTCTGTACCGTAACACCCTGTATATAGCCTCCACATTGACTCTGTACCGGTACCCCCTGTATATAGCCTCCACATTGACTCTGTACCGTAACACCCTGTATATAGCCTCCACATTGACTCTGTACCGTAATACCCTGTATATAGCCTCCACATTGACTCTGTACCGTAACACCCTGTATATAGCCTCCACATTGACTCTGTACCGTAATACCCTGTATATAGCCTCCACATGACTCTGTACCATAACACCCTGTATATAGCCTCCACATTGACTCTGTACCGGTACCCCCTGTATATAGCCTCCACATTGACTCTGTACCGTAACACCCTGTATATAGCCTCCACATTGACTCTGTACCGTAATACCCTGTATATAGCCTCCACATTGACTCTGTACCGTAATACCCTGTATATAGCCTCCACATTGACTCTGTACCGTAACACCGTGTATATAGCCTCCACATTGACTCTGTACCGTAACACCCTGTATATAGCCTCCACATTGACTCTGTACCGTAACACCCTGTATATAGCCTCCACATTGACTCTGTACCGTAACACCCTGTATATAGCCTCCACATTGACTCTGTACCGTAACACCCTGTATATAGCCTCCACATTGACTCTGTACCGTAACACCCTGTATATAGCCTCCACATTGACTCTGTACCGTAATACCCTGTATATAGCCTCCACATTGACTCTGTACCGTAACACCCTGTATATAGCCTCCACATTGACTCTGTACCGTAATACCCTGTATATAGCCTCCACATTGACTCTGTACCGTAACACCCTGTATATAGCCTCCACATTGACTCTGTACCGTAATACCCTGTATATAGCCTCCACATTGACTCTGTACCGTAACACCCTGTATATAGCCTCCACATTGACTCTGTACCGTAACACCCTGTATATAGCCTCCACATTGACTCTGTACCGTAACACCCTGTATATAGCCTCCACATTGACTCTGTACCGGTACCCCCTGTATATAGCCTCCACATTGACTCTGTACCGTAACACCCTGTATATAGCCTCCACATTGACTCTGTACCGTAACACCCTGTATATAGCCTCCACATTGACTCTGTACCGTAATACCCTGTATATAGCCTCCACATTGACTCTGTACCGTAACACCCTGTATATAGCCTCCACATTGACTCTGTACCGTAATACCCTGTATATAGCCTCCACATTGACTCTGTACCGTAACACCCTGTATATAGCCTCCACATTGACTCTGTACCGTAACACCCTGCATATAGCCTCCACATTGACTCTGTACCGTAACACCATGTATATAGCCTCCACATTGACTCTGTACCGGTACCCCCTGTATATAGCCTCCACATTGACTCTGTACCGGTACCCCCTGTATATAGCCTCCACATTGACTCTGTACCGTAATACCCTGTATATAGCCTCCACATTGACTCTGTACCGTAACACCCTGTATATAGCCTCCACATTGACTCTGTACCGTAATACCCTGTATATAGCCTCCACATTGACTCTGTACCGTAATACCCTGTATATAGCCTCCACATTGACTCTGTACCGTAACACCCTGTATATAGCCTCCACATTGACTCTGTACCGTAATACCCTGTATATAGCCCCGCTATTGTTACTATTCTTATCTCTTTAGGTATTTTCTTAAAACTGCCTTGTTGGTTAAGGGCTTGTAAGTCAGCATTGTCTACACCTGTTGTATTCGGCGCATGTGACAAATAAAAATGAATTTGATTTGATTTACTGTGTATTCACAGGTGGTGTGACCAAAACACACCTTACGTGTTTGTTTTTCACAGCAAAAGACAATCTCAGTCAGCTCAATCCCATAAATCAAAGTGAGGAAGATAAATACCTGGTTATTATTACTCTCCATACCTGTGTGAGGTGACAGGGTAGAGGAAACCAGGTGAACAGGCTTGTTAGCATTACCTGCCAGTGACCCCCCCACCCCCCCATCTCGTAAACTCTCCTTCTTTCACTCTCTCTGCTCCCCCACCACTAAGTTAACAGGTGATTAGGCAAACCAAAACAGACAGCCTGAAAGGTCAAAGGGTAATATTATCATGTTGTTTTGAGACTTTATCAACAACAGACCAAGTTAAATAAATCATCTCCTTATTGTATGTCAAATGTAGTCTCTACAGTAAATTCAATATTGTTATTAGATAATGCTGACAGCAGAATCATTATTTCAGGCTAATATGCTTCATCAAAATGAAATGATTTGTAAAATGTTCCCGAATACAAGTGAGAGGCGTACAAGCCCTTTCTCAACAATGCAGAGTTAAAAAGTAAGACAAGTTGCTAATAAACATAGAAGATAGGAAGACAGTAGATAACAATAACAAGGCTATATAGTCCATGTGCAGGTATGAGGTAGTTGAAGTAATTATGTACATATAGGTAGGGATAAAAGTGATTAGGCAATCAGGATAGATAATAAACAGAGTAGCAGCAGCGTACATGGAGAGTGTGAACGTGTGAATGTGTGTGTGTGTGTGTGTGTGTGTGTGTGTGTGTGTGTGTGTGTGTGTGTGTGTGTGTGTGTGTGTGTGTGTGTGTGAGAGTATTTTGTGTGTGTGCGTGTGTGTGTGTGTGTGTGTGTGTGTGTGTGTAAGTATGTGTGAGTGTGTGTGTGTGTGTGTGTGTGTGTAAGTATGTGTGTGTGTGTGTGTGTGTGTGTGTGTGTGTGTGTGTGTGTGTGTGTGTGTGTGTGTGTGTGTGTGTGAGAGTATTTTGTGTGTGTGTGTGTGTGTGTGTAAGTATGTGTGAGTGTGTGTGTAGAGTCCAGTGAGTGTGCAGAGTCAGTGCAAAAAAGGATCAACGCAAATAGTCCTGGTAGCCATTTGATGAACTGTTCTGCAGACTTATGGCTTGGGGTTAGAAGCTGTTCAGGAGCCTTTTGGTCACAGACTTGGCGCTCCAGTAACACTTGCAGTGCGGTAGCAGAGTGAATAGTCTATGACTTGGATAGCTGGAGTCTTTCACAATTTTCCTGGCCTTCCTCTGACGCCGCCTGGTATAGAGGTCCAGGATGGCAGGGAGCTCGGCCACAGTGATGTACTGGACCATCCCCACCACCCTCTGTAGCGCCTTGTGGTCAGATGCCAAGCAGTTCCCATACCAAGCGGTGATGCAGCCAGTCAATTTACTCTCGATGGTGCAGCTGTAGAACTGTTTGAGGATCTCAGGGCCCATGCCAAATCTTTTCATCCTCCAGATGGGGAAGAGGCGTTCTTGTGCCTTCATCACGACTGTGTGTGTGTGTGTGTGTGGGTGTATCATGTTAATTCCTCAGTGATGTGGACACCGAGGGACTTGAAGCTCTCGACCCGCTCCACTACAGCCCCGTTGATGCGAATTGGGGGCGTGTCCGGCCCTCCGTTTCCTGTAGTCCTCGATCAACTCCTTTGTCTTGCTGACGTTGAGGGAGAGGTTGTTGTCCTGGCACCACACTGCCAGGTCTCTGACCTCCTCCCTATAGGCTGTCTCATGTGCATACTCTTTGATTCAACATTTCATTTACCTTATAGGCTATTGTATGGAAGCAGGGAAGTGGTGAAGCAAGTAGCATATCACACATCCCTTAATAATCAAATCACCTATTAGAGTTTCTTCAAGGTCTAAAAATAGCCTTTTATTTGACACCAGGATTTTTAAGTGGTGTAAACTAGGCTAAAAGGCACAGCAGTCAAATAGCTCGGACCAGAATGATCCTCAGATAGTCACAAGGTTGAAAACCACAGGAATATTCCTCTAGAGATTTCAATAGAAAGAGGTACAGTGAAAGTTAACAATTTGATCTGATCGGCAGGCTTCCGCGTTTCACCTCAGGATTGTGGAATGAAAACAACCCAACAAGCCTATACCTATTTTTAAACAAAGCTGTAAACGTCCGGAGCACCACCAACGCCCACAGCACATGGAGGTAACATATAATCGTTATACAGGAACTATACATACAGTAAAGGTTATGGTCTGATAACCTTGATACTAACCCTGATAATAGTTCATGTCAAAGCGCAGTTAGCCTTATTTACAACCCAGGGTTACGAAATATCATTCAAGTCAAGTAATTAAGTCATCTACTCTTTCATCTCACGATAGACTACAGAAAGCTACAGGTCACATTCTAGAAGCTGAATTCATTTGGAATCCTCTGCTGTTGGACAGAATTCAACAGTTAAGTCATGCAGACCTGGGATAGAGGGACTTTCTTTCCACTGGTGATCAGATCACCACAGCACATGGAAGGAAGAAGGAAGGGGATTGAAGCTCAGTAAAGGAAAGTGCTGATGTGTCTGCTCTGACTGGTTGTGAGTTGACAACATATTATCAATCAATCCTCCAAAAATGTGTCTTATTCCAAGTGCTCAATGAATTGTACTTCTGAGTAAAAACGACATAATGGTAGAAATCGTGATCCATTCATTCAGAAATGATAAATAGTTGAGGTTAGTGCCTATAAGGGCCGAGTATAAGCTTACCTGGCTTTGGGTCTGAGTGGTCCATTGGCTTTACCTGAGCCTTGCTGCCTAGCCCGAGATGCACTTCTCCATAACCGCATCCTGCCTGTCGTCTCCTCTCTCTCCCCCATGCAGCCTGCTGCTGCTTGCTAGTAGGAGAAAACAGCAGCTGCCCCAGCCTTCCCCGCTTGCTCCGCTCTGCAAGCTGCTTCCTTATAATCTCCTCAGGCAGTAAACACATTACAGTCAGAAAGGAAGTAAGGACTGTTTCATTGGTCTTACTTTGTTAGTGGGACGTCACACTGTCTGTAGCATCCTGAGGCAGGAAAGGACTGGAGAAGGTCGAGGGCCTGGGGGCCTGGGTAAAGTAGGGGCTGGGGGGGCATGGGGAAGTAGGCCTGGCGTGGGGGTGGAAGCATGGGGGAAGTAGGCCTGGCGTGGGGGGCTGGAAGCATGGGGGAAGTAGGCCTGGGGCTGGGGGCCTGAGGGGCTGTGGGAAGTAGGCCTGGGGGACTGGGGGAAGTAGGACTGGGGGACTGGGGGAAGTAGGCCTGGGGGACTGGGGGAAGTAGGACTGGGGGACTGGGGGAAGTAGGACTAGGGGAAGTAGACCTGGGGGGCTGGGGGAAGTAGGACTAGGGGACTGGGGGAAGTAGGACTAGGGGAAGTAGACCTGGGGGGCTGGGGGAAGTTGGACTAGGGGAAGTAGACCTGGGGGACTGGGGTAGGTCTGGGGGGCTGGGGGAAGTAGGACTGGCGTGGGGGGTGGAAGCATGGGGGAAGTAGGCCTGGCGTGGGGGGGTGGAAGCATGGGGGAAGTAGGCCTGGGGCTAGGGGCCTGAGGGGCTGTGGGAAGTAGGCCTGGGGGGCTGGGGGAAGTAGGCCTGGGGGACTGGGATAGGTCTGGGGGGCTGGGGGAAGTAGACCTGGGGGGCTGGGGGAAGTAGACCTGGGGGACTGGGGGAAGTAGAACTGGGGGGCTGGGGGGAAGTAGGACTGGGGGGCTGGGGTGAAGTAGGACTGGGGGGCTGGGGGGAAGTAGGACTGGGGAAGTAGGCCTGGGGGGCTGGGGGAAGTAGGACTGGGGGAAGTAGGCCTGGGGCTGGGGGGCTGGGGGAAGTAGATCTGGGGGACTGGGGGAAGTAGGTCTGGGGGGCTGGGGTGAAGTAGGACTGGGGGGCTGGGGGGAAGTAGGACTGGGGGAAGTAGATCTGGGGGGCTGGGGGGAGTAGGACTGGGGGAAGTAGGCCTGGGGCTGGGGGGCTGGGGGAAGTAGATCTGGGGGACTGGGGGAAGTAGGTCTGGGGGGCTGGGGTGAAGTAGGACTGGGGGGCTGGGGGGAAGTAGGACTAGGGGAAGTAGATCTGGGGGGCTGGGGGGAGTAGGACTGGGGGAAGTAGGCCTGGGGCTGGGGGGCTGGGGGAAGTAGATCTGGGGCTGGGGGGCTGGGGGAAGTAGATCTGGGGGGCTGGGGGAAGTAGGTCTGGGGGGCTGGGGGAAGTAGGTCTGGGGGAAGTAGATCTGGGGGACTGGGGGAAGTAGATCTGGGGGAAGTAGGTCTGGGGGGCTGGGGGAAGTAGGTCTGGGGGGCTGGGGGAAGTAGGTCTGGGGGGCTGGGGGAAGTAGATCTGGGGGGCTGGGGGAAGTAGGTCTGGGGGAAGTAGGTCTGGGGGGCTGGGGGAAGTAGGTCTGGGGGGCTGGGGGAAGTAGGTCTGGGGGAAGTAGGCTTTCACCTTCTTGGTTCTTGGTTCTCTATGGTGTTGTTTCTCTATGGTGTTGTAGGTCAGGGCGTGACTAGGGGGTGTTCTAGTCTTTTCATCTCTATGTTGGTGCTCTTGGTATGGTTCCCAATTAGAGGCAGCTGATGTTGTCTCTAATTGGGGATCATACTTAAGGAGTTCCCACCTGCTTTGTGGGATATTGTTTTAGGTCTGTGCATGTAGCACCACTGAGGTCACGTTTTCGTTGTTGATTTATTTGTTATTTGGTAGTTTCACTTTGGATAAAGATGTGGAACTCAAATCACGCTGCGCCTTGGTCCATGTTGGAAATCCCAGACATTGTGAAAAGAAAACACCTGAGTATAACCAGTAGCTTACATCAGGCTAAATGTTCAACAGGTCGAAATGAAGAGCAGGAACAGATAAACAGTGTGAGCGAGGTATGGCATTCATATAACAGAGGTACGTCACAGTCACTGACTGAGTGGTTATGGCAACATACTGATCCATCCACATTCCATTTCTTTGCCATGCAGGTCTCGCAAAATCAGCAATGGTGACAAGAGTTATATAATTGTTGTTATAGACGACCGCAAATTGATGTATTATGCCTCCCGCTGTATTGTAACAGAGATGTTACGTATGTGGGGCCACGTAACTGCAGAGTTCTGTATGTATTCTGGAAATACATGAGGCAAAGTGGTGATAATCTCACTACAGCACCCACTCATAGCACGCGCTCCAGCAGGTATATCTCACTGGTCACCATAGCAGCACCCACTCGTAGCAAGCGCTCCAGCAGGTATATCTCACTGGTCACCACAGCAGCACCCACTCGTAGCACGCGCTCCAGCAGGTATATCTCACTGGTCACCATAGCAGCACCCACTCATAGCACGCGCTCCAGCAGGTATATCTCACTGGTCATCCCCCAAAGCCAATTCCTCCTTTGGTCGTCTTTCCTTCCAGTTCTCTGCTGCCAATGACTGGAACGAACTGCAAAAATCACTGAAGCTGGAGACTCATATCTCCCTGACTAGCTTTAAGCACCAGCTGTCAGAGCAGCTCACAGATCACTGCACCTGTGTGCACCTTTGTTTTCTTTTGTTCTACTGTATTATTGACTGTATGTTTTGTTTATTCCATGTGTAACTCTGTGTTGTTGTATGTGTCGAATTGCTATGCTTTATCTTGGCCAGGTCGCAGTTGTAAATGAGAACTTGTTCTCAACTAGCCAACCTGGTTAAATAAAGGTGAAATAAAAAATAAAATATATAGAGAGAGCGCTGTAAAAAGTGACATCAGTTTCACCATCATTCAAAGTAGTCAACTATATCAGGTGTTACAATGTTACAATTTGACTGGAATGGTTTGCTATGTTGTAGCCAGCCAGGTATCCACAAAATCAAAGTGCACATTATTTTTCTTCAAAAACAGTCTACAATAAAATGGTCGTCTGCCTAATACAGTATCCGATACATTCTTTATTCTCACCAAAGCGTTTGAGAAAAAGCCACCAGTGAAGCCACCAATGAAGCTCATGAAACAAGACAAAGATGTTTGCTGCAATGTGTAGCAGTCTACACAGCAGGAATTTGAGCATGATTGGCCCATAGCAACAGGTCTCTACACCCTAGCAACCTGCAACGCTGTGCACGACACAGGAATAGGCTACAGAAAATGAATGCAATGCAAGCATACACGTTTGAACTTTAAAAGTATTATCTAACACCAGAGGCGTAAAGTACAAATACTTTAAAGTACTGCTGAAGTAGTTTTTTGGGGTATCTGTACTTTACTTTACTATTTCTATTTTGTTTTGCTTAATATGAAGAATTTAAAATGATTTATACTTGTACTTTTAATACTTAAGTATATTTTAGCCATTACATTTACTTTTGATACTTAAGTATATTTAAAACCAAATACTTTTAGACTTTTACTCAAGTAGTATTTTACTGGCTGACTTTCACTTTTACTTGAGTAACTTTCCATTAATTAAGGTATCTATACTTTTACTCAAGTATGCCAATTGGGTATTTTTTCCACCCCTGCCTAACACTTAAAACCATTGAAAACCGTGAAATTATACAGCCGTGACCTATTGGAATTCAGTAGGTGAAGGCTAATATTCCAACAAACATTCAAACCCCCTGTGAAGTTCCAACTGTCTCTCTGGGTGATATGGATAGTGTAGGTCAGTAATGTCTTAGCGACAGTCTGACAGCAGTGAAACAATAGTGTAGGCTAGTAGGTGACATGCTATGGGGAGCAGCCATTCATGTTACCCTAGTCACCTAGCTGACGACTTCGTCACTACAGTAACTATAGCCAATTAAACTCAACTCCAACATGTGCTTCAACAAATACAAATATATTATAGATCTTAGATTCTTCAAACCTTTTGTCTTGATGACAGCTTTGCACACTCTTGGCATTCTCTCAACCAGCTTCATCTGGAATGCTTTTCCAACAATCTTGAAGGAGTTCCCACATATGCTGAGCACTTGTTGGCTGCTTTTCCTGCACTCTGTGGTCCAACTCATCCCAAACCATCTTAATTAGGTTGAGGTCAGGTGATTGTGGAGGCCAGGTCATCTGATGCAGCACTCCATCAATCTCCTTCTTGATCAAATAGCCCTTACACAGCCTGGAGGTGTGTTTGGTCATTGTCCTGTTGAAAAACAAATGACAGTCCCACTAAGCCCAAACCAGATGGGATGGCGTATCGCTGCATAATGCTGTGGTTGCCATGCTGGTTAAGTGTGCCTTGAATTGTAAATAAATCACTGACAGTGTCACCAGCAAAGTACCCCCCCACCATCACACCTCCTCCTCCTCGCTTCACGGTGGGAACCACACATGCAGAGATCATCCGTCCACCTACTCTGCGTCTCACAAAGACACAGCGGTTGGAACCAAAAATCGCAAATTTGGACTCATCAGACCAAAGGACAGATTTCCACCAGTCTAATGTCCATTGCTTGTGTTTCTTGGCCCAAGCAATTCTCTTCTTCTTATTGGTGTCCTTTAGTAGTGGTTTCTTTGCAGCAATTCGACCATGAAGGCCTGATTCACCCAGTCTCCTCTGAACAGTTGATGTTGAGATGTGTCTGTTACTTGAACTCTGTGAAGCATTTATTTGTCCTGCAATTTCTGAGGCTGGTAACTCTAATGAACTTATCCTCTGCAGCAGAGGTAACTCTGGGTCTTCATTTCCTGTGGTGGTCCTCATGAGAGCCAGTTTCATCATAGTGCTTGATGGTTTTTGCGACAGCACTTGAAGAAATTGACTCATTCATGTCTTAAAATAATGATGGACTGTCATCTATTTTGCTTATTTGAGCTGCTCTTGCCATAATTCGGACTTGGTGTTTTACCAAATAGGGTGACTACCTCATGAGCTGGTTGAGAGAACGCCAAGAGTGTGCAAAGCTGTCATCAAGGCAAAGGGTGGCTACTTTGAAGAATCACAAATATAAATATATTTAGATTTGTTGAACACTTTTTTTTTGGTTACTTCATGATTCCATATGTGTTATTTCATAGTTCTGATATCTTCACTATTATTCTACAATGTAGAAAATAGTAAAAAATAAAGAAAAACCCTGGAATGAGTAGGTGTGTCCAAACTTTTGACTGTTCTTAATTCATTAGCTGTTTTTTATATTATAGCCTTTCAATTAGTAATAAACAAAAGGTCTATTAATATTTTCATATTGACTAAAATATTGATCAGGGCAGAATTTATGCAGCAGCATTTTCCCCAAGGTAAAATAAAATGAAAGAGCAGGTTTGGTATACTGTTTAAACCTACAGAACTTCTACTGCCATAATATAATTCAGCCCTAAACCCAATTGAAACACTAATGCACTTTTATTGATGCCCATAAATGTTATAGATACGACACAAAACATACCAAATAAAGAAACACTACAAAATATATAATTTTTCCAATGACTTTATTAGGGGGATTTCTCACTCCTACACCTTCATCATTTCATGTGGGTATCTATAACACCCTGATATTAGACTATAACACCCTGATATTAGACTATAACACCCTGGTATTAGACTATAACACCCTGATATTAGACTATAACACCCTGATATTAGACTATAACACCCTGATATTAGACTATAACACCCTGGTATTAGACTATAACACCCTGATATTAGACTATAACACCCTGATATTAGACTATAACACCCTGATATTAGACTATAACACCCTGATATTAGACTATAACACCCTGATATTAGACTATAACACCCTGATATTAGACTATAACACCCTGGTATTAGACTATAACACCCTGATATTAGACTATAACACCCTGATATTAGACTATAACACCCTGATATTAGACTATAACACCCTGGTATTAGACTATAACACCCTGATATTAGACTATAACACCCTGATATTAGACTATAACACCCTGATATTAGACTATAACAGCCTGATATTAGACTATAACACCCTGATATTAGACTATAACACCCTGGTATTAGACTATAACAGCCTTGTAATGGACTATAACCAGCCTTGTAATTGACTATAACCAGCCTTGTAATTGACTATAACCAGCCTTGTAATGGACTATAGCCAGCCTTGTAATGGACTATAACCAGCCTTGTAATGGACTAAAGCCAGCCTTGTAGTGGACTATAACCAGCCTTGTAATGGACTATAGCCAAACCTTTAGTGGACTATAACCAGCCTTGTAATGGACTATAACCAGCCTTGTAATGGACTAAAGCCAGCCTTGTAATGGACTATAGCCAGCCTTGTAATGGACTAAAGCCAGCCTTGTAATGGACTAAAGCCAGCCTTGTAATGGACTATAACCAGCCTTGTAATGGACTAAAGCCAGCCTTGTAATGGACTATAGCCAGCCTTGTAATGGACTAAAGCCAGCCTTGTAATGGACTATAGCCAGCCTTGCAATGGACTATAATCAGCCTTGTAATGGACTATAACCAGCCTTGTAATGGACTATAGCCAGCCTTGTAATGGACTGTAGTAGCCTTGTAATGGACTAGAATAGCCTTGTAATGGAATATACACCCTGGTATTAGATTATAACAGCCTTGTAATGGACTATAGCCAACCTTGTAATGGACTATAACCAGCCTTGTAATGGACTAGAATAGCCTTGTAATGGACTATAACCAGCCGTGTAATGGACTATACACCCTGGTATTAGACTATAACAGCCTGGTATTGGACAATAACCAGCCTTGTAATGGACTATAACCAGCCTTGTAATGGACTATACACCCTGGTATTAGACTATAACAGCCTGGTATTGGACAATAACCAGCCTTGTAATTGACAATAACCAGCCTTGTAATGGACTATAACCAGCCTTGTAAAGGACTATAACCAGCCTTGTAATGGACTATAGCCAGCCTTGTATGGACTATAGCCAGCCTTGGGAGGGAAGAATCAATATTTTTTAACTGGACAGACAGAATTCTGTCTAGCTTCCTGTTTTTGTTTTCATTTTCCTTTCGGTTTCTCTGCAGGCACTTCAGTTAGGGTAATGTTGTCTGTGAATGCTGAGGCCAGTAAAACCATTCCAACTGTCTTCCTGCCATTGTTCCATCACACACAAACAGACACACACGCACGAACACACATACCATTAGAGACCAGATGAGGGCTAGCTAGGCCACACCCCCCGGGTTAGCCTCTCCTCCCACGCACTGATGGTTTCTCATAGTTTCCATGGATACAGTGAATATGGCAGAGATTCTGCAGATGGGGTACCCTGATAGAATGGATGTTAGCCTATAAGAAGGAATTTGAAGAGGTACTCTGATAAGACATTCTATTTGTGCAAATCTTTAGAATAAACAATGGCTGCAGTAGATCATCTTGTTACTCTCAGTTATTTTACACAACACAATCTACAGTTATACTGGTATACATAGTATTTTACATAGTCATACCACAGTTGTACAGTTTATATTATATACAAATATTATAAACATAGTCTGCAATAGTTATGTTCCCATTACAGAGGAGTCAGTCTGAGAAGGATCGTGTCTGTGTCACCTGGTTTGTCTTCAACTGAAACTGCCTGTTTGTTTACATGCTAAACTAAGGATAAGGCCTCCATTGGCTTGTCTGCTGACATGTGTGCATTAGGCTGGATGACGTACTAGATCTTAAAGTCTAGGGAAAAGGCCCAGGCAATGGCTGACATCTGCTGTAGGTTGGTCTGTCTACCTATCTATATACAGTTGAAGTTGGAAGTTTACATACACTTAGGATGGAGTCATTACAACAAATGTTTTAAACCACTCCACAAATGTTTTGCTAACAAACTAAAGTTTTGGCAAGTCGGTTAGGTCACCTACTTTGTTCATGACACAAATAACAGTAATTTTTCCAACAATTGTTTACCGACAGATTATTTCACTTATAATTCACTCTATCACAATTCTGAAGTTTACATACACTAAGTTGACTGTGCCTTTAAACAGCTTGGAAAATTTCTGAAAATTATGTCATGGCTTTATAAGATTCTGATAGGCTAATTGACATCATTTGAGTCAATTGGAGGTGTACCTGTGGATGTATTTCAAGGCCTACCTTCAAACTCAGAGCCTCTTTGCTTGACATCATGGGAAAATCTAAAGAAATCAGCCAAGACCTCAGAAAATAATTGTAGACCTCCACAAGTCTGGTTCATCCTTGGGAGCAATTTCCAAATGCCTGAAGGTACCACGTTCATCTGTACAAACAATAGTACGCAAGTATAAACACCATGGGACCACGCAGCCGTCATACCGCTCAGGAAGGAGACACGTTCTGTCTCCTAGAGATGAACGTACTTTGGTGCGAAAAGTGCAAATCAATCCCAGAACAACAGCAAAGGACCTTGTTAAGATGCTGGAGGAAACAGGTACAAAAGTATCTATATCCACAGTAAAACGAGTCCTATATCGACATAATCTGAAGGGCCGCTCAGCAAGGAAGAAGCCACTGCTCCAAAACCACCATAAAAAAGCCAGAGTACAGATTGCAACTGCACATGGGGACAAAGATCGTACTTTTTGGAGAAATGTCCTCTGGTCTGATGAAGGAGTGGCAGCATCATGTTGTGGGGCTGCTTTGCTGCAGGAGGGCCTGGTGCACTTCACAAAATAGATGGCATCATGAGGAAGGAACATTTTGTGGATGTTGAAAACATTTGGTGGATTTGAAAACATCAGTCAGGAAGTTAAAGCTTGGTCGCAAATAGATCTTCCAAATGGACGATGACCCCAAGCATACTTCCAAAGTTGTGGCAAAATGGCTTAAGGACAACAAAGTCAAGGTATTGGAGTGGTCATCACAAAGCCCTGACCTCAATCCTATAGAAAATTTGTGGGCAGAACTGAAAAAGCGTGTGCGAGCAAGGAGGCCTATAAACCTGGCTCAGTTACACCAGCTCTGTCAGGAGGAATGGGCCAAAATTCACCCAACTTATTGTGGGAAGCTTATGGAAGGCTACCCAAAATGTTTGACCCAAGTTAAACAATTTAAAGGCAATGCTACCAAATACTAATTGAGTGTATGTAAACTTCTGACCCACTGGCAATGTGATGAAAGCTGAAATAATTAATTCTCTCTACTATTATTCTGACATTTCACATTCTTAAAATAAAGTGGTGATCCTAACTGACCTAAGACAGGGGATTTTACTAGGATTAAATGTCAGGAATTGTGAAAAACTGAGTTTAAATGTATTTGGCTAAGGTGTACGTAAACCTCCAGCTTCAACTGTTTATAGCGGGTGAAATGTATATAGGTATTTCCATGGCCGAGCAGCCGCACACAACCCTTAAGATCACCATGCGCAATGCCAAGTGTCGGCTGGAGTGGTGTAAAGCTCGCCGCCATTGGACTCTGGAGCAGTGGAAACGTCTTCTCTGGAGTGATGAATCACGCTTCACCCTCTGGGTTTGGCGGACGCGAGGAAAATGCTACCAGCACCAATGCATAGTGCCAACTGTAAAGTTTGGTGGAGGAGGAATAATGGTCTGGGGCTCTTTTTCATGGTTCGGGCCCCTTAGTTCCAGTGAAGGGAAATCTTAACGCTACAGCACACGATGACATTCTAGAGGATTCTGTGCTTCCAACTTTGTGGCAACAGTTTGGGGAATGCCCTTTTCTGTTTCAGCATGACAATGCCCCCATTATACAAAGCGAGGTCCATACAGAAATGGTTTGTCGAGATCGGTGTGGAAAAACTTGACTGGCCTGCAAAGAGCCCTGACCTGATCCCCATCGAACACCTTTGGGATGATTTGGAAAGCCGACTGCGAGCCAGGCCTAATCGCCCAACATCAGTGCCCGACCTCACTAACGTACAGCAGCAAAGTAGGGACCAACTCCATATTAATGGCCATGATTTTGGAATGTTTGACGCATATTGTGTATTTCACATACTATATAAACTATGCTGTACACATTATGGAAACAACAGACCTACAGCCTTATCAGGGCATGGTTTGTGGTTTTACTTTGGGTTAGCATAATACGCTAGGCCAGGGTTCACTTCAGTGGGTATCATGTAAAAAAAAAAACAATGCCTACTATTGAAGCGGGGACAAATCTCCTGCTATTTATAACCACTTATTGATTCATACTATAGTAATATCCTGTACAGAGATTAACCCTAATCTAAGAGTGGCATGTTGGGTCAGGGATAGATAGATAGATAGATAGATAGATAGATAGATAGATAGATAGATAGATAGATAGATAGATAGATAGATAGATAGATTCTACTCGGATTACTGATTCTGGTAATCTAGTATGATCTTTGTGACATCAGTCTTTTGGTTTCTGGTTTGCAAATCACTCTTTTGTATGAACTATAAGCATGAGCACAACTCTCCAACACTCCCCCTTGCGGACTGACTGCATCATTAACAAGTACTAGAAGAGTGCTCTGTATGCCATGCTCTCAGAGAGGGATTCCTGAATGACATAAACACATCTCAACATATAGACGTGAGTTGTTTGTCTAACACACAACATGTGTCACGTTGATGAAAACAGTAAAGTAGCATTGCAATAGTCTGATAGAACCCGCCTGATTGCTGGGTTCACCATTCTGTTTCGCATTCACATATCATGATACTGTATGTAAATGGTAAACACTGTAATATCACTTTAGTCACTGACCACAGCTATTGGTTTCTGGGGACAGCATAGTGAAATGTGTAAACAAACGAAGGTGGTAAAGGCTGTAGTATTCCCATCTGAGAAACTATGAGCATTTCGTATCATTCTGTATGTAAATCCGAGACACTCCATTTAGTATGATATGTCACGTTTCGTATGGTGTGTATTCATTTGTGGATGTCCATTTGGTATGATGTGCTACGAATTACAATTCATATTATATGTTACGAATTCTAGCTAGGTGGCTAGGTGGCTAACATTAACTAGCTGGCTAACATTAGTTAGGCTAGGGGTTAGGGTTAGGAGTTAGGGTTAAGTTTAGGAGTTAGGTTAAAGTGTTAAGGTTAGTGTTAGGGGAAGGGTTAGCTAACATGCTAAGTACTTGCAAGGTAGCTAAAGTAGTAAGCAGATGAAAAGATGCTAAAATGCTAAAGTTGTCCATGATGAGATTAAAATTCGCAACCTTCGGGTTGCTAGGCATTTGCTTTATATGCCCACTTATCCACCCCAACCTACAACCCTCCATATGTCTTATGTAACCATACCAAACGTAACCTATCATACTAAATAGACTGTCTCCGATTTGCTTACAGAATACTAAGAAATACTCTGAGACCAGGTTGCAACGCAAGGTTACAGTGTGTGCAGGCTTTTGTCCCAGCCCAGCTCCAACACACCTGAACTAACTTATTGTAGTCTAAAGTGAAGACCATGATTAGTTGATTATTGTATCCAGCGTGTGTGCTGACCTAGAACCAAATCCTGAGCACACCGGCTACACAATTCCCACCTCTATTCTTTTTTGTTGTTGTTGGGTTTTTTTTGTGGTAATTTTTACAACTGACGATGGCAGTCAGCCTGCAGGTGCCTGGCCCACCACAAGGAGTCACTAGAGGGTGATGAGCCAAGTAAAGCCCCCCCGGCCAAACCCTGCCCTAACCTGGACAACGCTGAGCCAAGTGTGCGAGCCCTATGGGACTCCCAGTCACGGCCGGTAATGACACAGCCTAGGTACCACCTCTATTCTGCTGGGTCTTTGGTTTCTCAGGACTTTAGTAAATTACCACACCAGCACCAGTCTGTGTTGTAGATAAATTGCCACACCATCACCAGTCTGTGTTGTAGATAAATTACCACACCAGCACCAGCCTGTTTTGTAGATAAATTACCACACCAGCACCAGTCTGTTTTGTAGATAAATTACCACACCAGCACCAGCCTGTTTTGTAGATAAATTACCACGCCAGCACCAGTCTGGGTTGTAGATAAATTACCACACCAGCACCAGTCTGGGTTGTAGATAAATTACCACACCAGCACCAGTCTGTTTTGTAGATAAATTACCACACCAGCACCAGTCTGTTTTGTAGATAAATTACCACACCAGCACCAGTCTGGGTTGTAGATAAATTACCACACCAGCACCAGTCTGTTTTGTAGATAAATTACCACACCAGCACCAGCCTGTTTTGTAGATAAATTACCACACCAGCACCAGCCTGTTTTGTAGATAAATTACCACACCAGCACCAGTCTGTTTTGTAGATAAATTACCACACCAGCACCAGTCTGTTTTGTAGATAAATTACCACACCAGCACCAGTCTGTTTTGTAGATAAATTACCACACCAGCACCAGCCTGTTTTGTAGATAAATTACCACACCAGCACCAGCCTGTTTTGTAGATAAATTACCACACCAGCACCAGTCTGTTTTGTAGATAAATTACCACACCAGCACCAGTCTGGGTTGTAGATAAATTACCACACCAGCACCAGTCTGGGTTGTAGATAAATTACCACACCAGCACCAGTCTGGGTTGTAGATCAATTATGCTATCTGGTTTATAAATGTATCAGCAGTATTCTTCCTTGATGGCAATGAAATGCTTATCTCAGTATCCAGTTAAAATTATTAATTTACAATTTTTCCATCTTTTGTGTCCCCCCTGACTTTGCTGATAACTTCTTTATTGAACAAAAATATACTTACTATGACTGTGATCTGTGGCTGTCCCATCTAGTTATCTTAAGATGAATGCACTAAACGTAAGTCGCTCTGGATAAGACTGTCTGCTAAATGACTAAAATGTAAATTGAAAGGTTACTTCCTCTTAATTACCACTAGGTGATGCTCTTCACCTATAACAATCTAACTGTACAGTACGCAAAGTTATAATACAGTCAGTCCAATGAGGTTTATATACTGACCTTTCCAAGATGCCCTATCACCAATGCCTTGTGAATTTATGCAAATGAATACACAAAGGTGGTCCTCTTGGCTCCCTTCCACTAGAATTACACACAATGCTTATTATTCAGGCCTCTTGTTTCTCCTTTGCTGAAAAGGTTGTGTATACTTGTGACAGTAAAAACTATCTGCATTTTTTAAATATTTATTTTATTGATTGTAACGACTGGTGTTTTGTGGTCTGTCTGTAACCAAGGGGTTAGACTAAAATAAGATGATCTCAGTTATTATAGTGTACCTAAGTATAGTACACTGTTCTTTCTGGGCACTCTCTCTGTACTCTCCCAACAGGCTCTGATCACAGACGCATGCCCAAAACTACATGTTTCAATGCAAAGCAGAACTGTAATTTACCTGACTCTGTAATTCACTTTACTGTTGTTTTGTTTACAGAGTTGTAAACACACTTAGGCTTTTGTATCATTTTCTATTGCAGAACAGAACTGCCTTTAAGTCAAAAGAGAAATGACCTGAGCTTGACTGACAGAGGTCAAAGCAGATGTTCTTGATTTTACCATAGCGCTGACTGGTAAAGCTGTCAATGAATGAATGCCAGGGGCAATGAGACGTAGGGATGGGTAAGTCATTTACCCATTATCCATGTTAACCATAGTCAGGTAAGTCATTGAATAGAAATGGTGGAGAAAAAAAAAAAAAAAAAGATTGCCAAGGCAATCACAGAATGCCTCCTTCAAAGTCACAATAGGAACAACACATTTCCCTCCATTGTTATTGTCACTCACAGCACGACACTCTCATGAGCCCCGGTGGTTAATCCTGATTGGCTCTGGCAGGTCTGAGTGAAAGAAGGTCCAGGTTTAACATGTAGTTCCAATGAGCAGCAACAGATTATGAAACATTATGCAAATTAGTAAAGTGTAACACACAACTTTGCAGTATGATTCGTAAACAGGAAACAGTTGCAATGCTCAAATCTAAGACACAATATACAGAATACAGTGCATTCGGACATTTTTCAGACCCTTGGACTTTTTCCACATTTTGTTACTTTACAGCTTCATTGTTCTAAAATGGATGAAATAGTTTTGTTCCCCTCAACAATCTATACACAATACCCAATAATGACAAAACAAACATATTTTTTGAAATATTGCCAATTTATAAAAAATAAAAACCTTAAATATTACATTTACATAAGTATTCAGACCCTTTACTCAGTACTTTGTTGAAGCACCTTTGGAAGATATTACAGCCTGGAGTCTTCTTGGGTATGACGACACAACCTCGGCACACTATTTGGTGGTGGGTTTCTCCCATTTTTGTCTGTGGATTCCCTCAAACCATAAAGGCTGATTGGTGGAGTGCTGCAGAGATGGTTGTCCTTCTGAAAGATTCTCCCATCTCCACAGAGGAACTCTGGAGCTCTGTCAGAGTGACTATCGGGTTATTTTTTAGTACCCTTCCACAGATCTGTGCGTCGACACAGTCCTGTCTCTGAGCTCTACGGACAATTCCTTCGACGTCATGCCTTGGTTTTTGCTCTGACATGCACTTCTTCTTCTATGATATAATGGCGGTCCGCAAACCAACGTTAAAGGTGCATGGCGCCACCTACTATGCTGGGGTGTGAGGTCAATCAAGGTTTACAACATGTCTAAATCCTCCTACCCAACTCGGTACTTCTGAGAAAATAAAAAAGAGTCCTACTAACTTCTAATAGACCCTCCTCCATCCCCAAAATCCACCCCCCCACGCGTCCAACCTCAATGACCCTACACTTCAATCTTTCCCTCTCTTCAACATACTCACAACAATATTACAACACATGTTCCACCGTTTCATCGACCATACACTCCAGACACAACCAGATGTAATGACGAGTTCAATGTCCTAAGCACAATGGAGTAAACACTACCTCTTCCTTCCTAATCTGACCTTTGAATCTTGGAGGGCATAAATGTCGACCTGTGGTATCCAATTGGTAGTTACAGTCTTGTCTCATCGCTGCAACTCCCGTACGGATTCTGGAGAGGCGAAGGTCGAGAGCCGTGCGTCCTCCTAAACACAACCCAACAAAGCCACACTGCTTCTTGACACAATGCCCGCTTAACCTGGAAACCAGCCGCACCAATGTGCTGGAGGAAACACCGTACACCTGGCGACCTGGTCAACGTGCACTGCACCCGGCACGCCACAGGAGTCACTATTGCGCGATGGGACAAGGACTCCCTGCCGGCCTAACCCTCGGCTAACTCGGACAATGCTGGGCCAATTGTGTGCCGCTCCATGGGTCTCGCGGTCACGGCCGCCTACGACAGAGCCTGGACTCAAACCCAGAATCTCTAGTGGCACAGCTAGCACTGCGACGCGGTGCCTTAGACCACTGCACCACTCGGGAGGCCCACTAATGGAACATTAATATCAATTATATCTAGTTTTAAAGCTCTTTTTCGCTAACTGGTCTACAATTTCATTCCCTTCCACACCCAAATGTGCTGGGACCCAGCAGAATCTCACTACTACACCCAGTCTCTCAATTCTCCATAATAACATTAATACATCCAATAGTAGGTCACTCCTATTAGATTTACCAGATTATAAACAATTTAATACAGACAGAGAATCTGAGCATACTAGAATTTTAACAGGTGGTATGTCCTCCACCCACTGGAGGGCAACTATTATCACCAACAGTTCAACTGAGTATACTGACAGTTCATCTGTTAGTCTTCTACATATCTGCACATCACATTCAGGAAGGTAAACACCTGCTCCTGTGTTCCCACTATCTGGGTCCTTGGATCCATCTGTGAAAAGCCGTAAAAAGCATAAAAACTTCTACCAATGTAATTGTCAACCAGTTTCCCTTTATCACTGACTTCTGACCCATCTTTCCTTTTCTCTACCAAGGTTAGATCAACAACAGGATCTGGGAGTAACCATGGAAGAACATCCCCTATCATCACAGAAGGACCAACCTTCAACTCCCTCAAACCACTCTCATCAGCAAGCTTTCCAGCTGTCAAACCAAAACCACTGTCTTGTCTACTGGTATATTCCCAACAGTCATCTAGAACAGTAGCAGTGGGATGCTCAACCTCACAGTCTTGCAACCCAATAAGCTAACGGCAATTTATTACGCCGTATATCCAACGGCATCTCACCTGCCTCCACTAGTAAGACACATACAGACATTGATTTAAATGCACCAATACATATCCTTAAAGCTATATACTGGATTCTGCTCTGACATGAACTGTCAACTGTGGGACCTTATATAGACAGGTGTGTGTCTTTCCAAATCCTGTCCAATCTATTTAATTTACCACAGGTGGACTCCAATCAAGTTGTAGAAACATCTCAAGGATGATCAATGGAAACAGGATGCACCTGAGCTCAATTTCAAGTTTCATAGCAAAGGGTCTGAATACTGAATACTGAATACTAAATACTTATGTATTCAGACCCTTTGTGTATTTGCGTATTTTTATTTTTAAAACATTAATTTAATACTAATATAAAAGTCCCAGAATTTCAAACACCACGCATCTGGTACTCTAGACAGACTGAAGCAAACGCTCAAAGTATTCAAACGATTTCAAATAGTATTTGAACCCAGATCTGATTTACAACATAATGAACATTATTTGTTTTTTTGGATAATTAAAGTAAACACTTTGGAAATGAAGTGAGACGGATCAAAAGTTCATGCTGTTACCAACAGGAAGTCACTTCTTAGAAACTCATTAGAGTAACTGTCAAAACTGATGATAAATGTTAAATTGAACTTCCTGTATGCAAATATCTTCAGCCCTGGACAACAAAGCAAGTATCCATCTATCTTTTGGCAATGGTTAAAGCATCTCATCCTCTCTCTCTCTGTAGTAAACACCATTTGGTAATGAGGTTGCTAAAATCAGAGCTTATGTCATTTCTCTACTGTGTGATTTATCTCATCACCCACAATCTGGTCACATCTGATGAAAAATATCCTCTACAAAACTGCAACCAATGAGACATTCTGATTCCAAAATGAGATTTGATTTACCCCATCAAGCAAAATGGGTGGAAATGACTGCCATTACATCCAGCAACTGGATGAAATGACATTATTATGAAGTAAATTCAACAAGTTTAGACCAATTTTGTCTGTCCTTCATAACTGTAATTTTCCTCTTATTCAGTGTATGATAATGAACATAGACAGGAATAACATCTTGTTCTTCATTTCTCTCTTTGTTCATCCCATCCATCCACCCCTCTTTACCCCAGACCAGACCAGTTCATACTTTATTATATCCTTTAAACCTACCAGCCAGCTAATGGAAAACACAGTGAGCCTCATCACTGTACTCTATGCTGCTCTGTAATCTGGTCATCTCTGTATACCCGACGAAAGACCCACTGGTTGATGCCTATTTATAAAACCCTCTTAGGCCTCACTCCCCCCTATCTGAGATATCTACTACAGCCCTCATCCTCCACATACAACACCCGTTCTGCCAGTCACATTCTGTTATTAAAAGTCCCCAAAGCACACACATCCCTGGGTCGCTCCTCTTTTCAGTTTGCTGCAGCTAGCAACTGGAACGAGCTGCAACAAACACTCAAACTGGACAGTTTTATCTCCATCTCTTCATTCAAAGACTCAATCATGGGCACTCTTACTAACACTTGTAGCTGCTTCTCGTGATGTTTTGTTGCCCTTTGTGCTCTTGTCTGTGCCTAACAATGTTTGTACCATGTTGTGCTGCTACCGTGTTGTTGTCATATTGTCTTGCTACCATGCTGTGTTGTTATGTGTTGCTGCCATACTGTGTTGTTGTCTTAGGTCTCTCTTTATGTAGTGTTGTGGTGTCTCTCTTTATGTAGTGTTGTGGTGTCTCTCTTTATGTAGTGTTGTGGTGTCTCTCTTTATGTAGTGTTGTGGTGTCTCTCTTTATGTAGTGTTGTGGTGTCTCTCTTTATGTAGTGTTGTGGTGTCTCTCTTTATGTAGTGTTGTGGTCTCTCTTTATGAAGTGTTGTGGTGTCTCTCTTTATGTAGTGTTGTGGTGTCTCTCTTTAAATAAAAAAATAAAAAGATCAGTTCATATTGTATTACATCCTTTAAGCCAGCTAGTGGAAAACACAGTGAGTCTCGCCAGGATACCAACCTCCCCTGGATCTCCAAGATACCAACCTCCCCTGGATCTCCAGGATACCAACCTCCCCTGGATCTCCTGGATACCAACCTCCCCTGGATCTCCTGGATACCAACCTCCCCTGGATCTCCTGGATACCAACCTCCCCTGGATCTCCTGGATACCAACCTCCCCTGGATCTCCAAGATACCAACCTCCCCTGGATCTCCAGGATACCAACCTCCCCTGGATTTCCTGGATACCAACCTCCCCTGGATCTCCTGGATACCAACCTCCCCTGGATCTCCTGGATACCAACCTCCCCTGGATCTCCTGGATACCAACCTCCCCTGGATCTCCTGGATACCAACCTCCCCTGGATCTCCTGGATACCAACCTCCCCTGGATCTCCTGGATACCAACCTCCCCTGGATCTCCTGGATACCAACCTCCCCTGGATCTCCAAGATACCAACCTCCCCTGGATCTCCAGGATACCAACCTCCCCTGGATCTCCTGGATACCAACCTCCCCTGGATCTCCTGGATACCAACCTCCCCTGGATCTCCTGGATACCAACCTCCCCTGGATCTCCTGGATGCCAACCTCCCCTGGATCTCCAGGATACCAACCTCCCCTGGATCTCCAGGATACCAACCTCCCCTGGATCTCCTGGATCCACAAAGTACATCTCAAACTGCAGGCAGACACGGCCCCCAGACACAGCTCCCACTTACACACAGTGACCTTTGACCACACTGTAATCCCAAAACATCTGTTGTCAGCTGTTAAGAGACAGCTTACCTCTCAACCCACCCTCCCACCCCCAGACAACACACATATATATTGTGAGGAGATGAGGGTCAGCTGCAGTGCAGCGCCCCTGGTGCTGGTTGACATGACACTTGGGGTGAGCTAGACAGAGACATGTTCTGTCTAGCTATTTGTGAGCTGAAAGCTATAGGCAGTCCTAGGCTTAAAGGGGCAGTGCAGTCAAAAACCTGATTGTCCTGGGTTTTCTTTAAAGGTCCAATGCAGCCGTTTTTATCTCAAAATCAAATCATTATCTGGGTAACAATGAATAAGTACCTAACGGTGATTGTTTTAAATTAAAATGGTAAAAAAGAAACAAAGATAGCTTCTTAGCAAAGTTTTTGGCCCACAGCATGACATCCCAATCTGATTTGTATTCTGACCAATGACCAGTCATCTTTTATTTGCATATATATCCTCCTACTTTGAAGGGCTCTAGAGTCTAGACCAGGTATTCCCAAACTGGGGTTTGCGTACATGCCGTCAGGGGCACACCAAATAAAAATGTGATTCACATTTAAAAATAAATTCTTCACATTTTCAAACAGTCCATTTATATTTTCCAACGGGGCTATACATTTGGGTGAGGTTTTTTTCCCGCCTGAGTAGCCTCATTTCACTGCCAAAAATAAAATTAAACCATCTAGTGTTCAGTGAAATAACAACACAATGTCAAATCCAAGATGGCGTAGCAGTCAGACGTCTTTTGTCTTTGTCCTCTTTTTTACATATTTTTCTTCGCATATCTTTAAAAAAATATATATTCCTAAACCTCAACTTCTAAATACTCTCCTGCAACCCGCCTCGCCCAATGTGGCGTGGATCTGTTTTTTTTCTAAAGTATTTCTATTTACTTCGGATCTGGAATCCCTCAACTGAAGCTAGCCAGCTAACTGCCTACCAGCTATCAGTCAGCAAACCATTGCTAGCGGTCATCAGCTAACCTTTAGCTCAGAAAGCTATAGCCAGTTCGAACAACATGACTCAAACCAGAGCATAACGGACCTATTTATTTAAAAAAAAAAGAGAATTCTCTCCATATCCCCGAGTTCCTACCGCAAACTCTGAACATTTTCATCTGGATCTTCGGAACTAGCTAACTGCAATCCCGGGTGACTACTCCTGGCTAGCGTTTCCATCCCGGAGCAAGCACCAATTAGCCTGAAGCTAGCCCGGCCAGGGCTCCGGTGCTACCACCGAAGCCCACTCCTGGGCTACAATATACCGGTACGACATAATCTGCCCGAGGATTCCAACGCTGACTGCTAGCTACCTAGAGCTACTTGGAACCCTACTAATTCCACGACTGGTCTATCGACGTCATCGCACAAAGAGGCAAAAACAGACTTACCCCCATCGCGACGTCCCCCAAAGGCTAACTCGCTAGCCCCGATCTGTTAACTGCTAGCTTGTTTAGCCCCGGCCTGCTAACTGTTAGCTTGTTAGCATCGGCCTGCTAACTGTCTGAATCGCCGTGTCCCCAGTCAGCCCAACCACTCACTGGACCCAAATGTTCACTTGGCAACGCATGCCTCTCTCTAATATCAATATGTCTCGTCCAATACTGTCCTGGTTAGTGATTACTGTCTTATTTCACTGTAGAGCCTCTAGCCCTGCTCAATATGACTTAACCAACCATGTTGTTCCACCTCCTACATATGCGATGACATCATCTGGTTTAAACATCTCTAGAGACTATATCTCTCTCATCATTACTCAATGCCTAGGTTTACCTCCAATGTACTCACATCCTACCTTACCTTTGTCTGTACACTATGCCTTGAATCTATGCTATCGTGCCCAGAAACCTGCTCCTTTTACTCTCTGTTCCAAACGTGCTCGACGGCCAGTTCGTATAGCCTTTAGCCGTACCCTTATCCTACTTCTCCTCTGTTCCTCTGGCGATGTAGAGGTTAATCCAGGTCCTGCAGTGCCTAGCTCCACTCCCACTCCCCAGGTGCTCTCATTTGTTGACTTCTGTAACCGTAAAAGCCTTGGTTTCATGCATGTTAACATTAGAAGCCTACTCCCTAAGTTTGCTTTACTCACTGCTTTAGCACACTCTGCCAACCCGGATGTCTTAGCCGTGTCTGAATCCTGGCTTAGGAAAACCACCAAAAACCCTGAAATCTCCATCGCTAACTATAACATTTTCTGCCAAGATAGAACTGCCAAAGGGGGCGGTGTTGCAATCTACTGCAAAGATAGCCTGCAGAGTTCTGTATTACTATCCAAGTGTGTACCCAAACAATTTGAGCTTCTACTTCTAAAAATTCACCTTTCCAGAAACAAGTCTCTCACTGTTGCCGCCTGCTATAGACCTCCCTCTGCCCCCAGCTGTGCCCTCGATACCATATGTGAATTGATTGCTCCCCATCTATCTTCTGAGCTCGTGCTACTAGGTGACCTAAACTGGGACATGCTTAACACCCCGGCCATCCTACAATCTTAGCTTGATGCCCTCAATCTCACACAAATTATCAATGAACCTACCAGGTACAACTCTAAATCCGTAAACACGGGCAACCTCATAGATGTCATCCTAACTAACTTGCCCTCCAAATACACCTCTGCTGTTTTCAATCAAGATCTCAGCGATCACTGCCTCATTGCCTGCATCCGTAATGGATCTGCGACCAAACAACCACCCCTCATCACTGTCAAATGCTCCCTAAAACATTTCTGTGAGCAGGCCTTTCTAATCAACCTGGCCGGGGTATCCTGGAATTACATTGACCTCATCCCGTCAGTAGATGATGCCTGGCTATTCTTTAAAAGTGCCTTCCTCACCATCTTAAATAAGCATGCCCCATTCAAAAAATTAAGAACTAGGAATAGATGTAGTCCTTGGTTCACTCCAGACCTGTCTGCCCTTGACCAGCACAAAAACATCCTGTGGCGTTCTGCATTAGCATGAAATAGCCCCCGTGATATGCAACTTTTCAGGGAAGTTAGGAACAAATATACACAGGCAGTTAGGAAAGCTAAGGCTAGCTTTTTCAAACAGAAATTTGCATCCTGTAGTACTAACTCAAAAAAGTTCTGGGACACTGTAAAGTCCATGGAGAATAAGAGCACCTCCTCCCAGCTGCCCACTGCCCTGAGGCTAGGAAACACTGTTACCACCGATAAATCCACTATAATTGAGAATTTCAATACGCATTTCTCTATGGCTGGCCATGCTTTCCACCTGGCTACCTCTACCCCGGTCAACTGCCCGGCACCCTCCACAGCATCCCGCCAAAGCCCCCACCATTTCTCCTTCACCCAAATCCAGATAGCTGATGATACTGAAAGAGCTGCAAAATCTGGACCCCAACAAATCAGCCGGGCTAGACAATCTGGACCCTCTCTTTCTAAAATGATCTGCCGAAATTGTTGCAACCCCTATTACTAGCCTGTTCAACCTCTCTTTCATATTGTCTGAGATTCCCAAAGATTGGAAAGCTGCCGCGGTCATCCCACTCTTCAAAGGGGGTGACACTCTAGACCCAAATGGCTACAGACCTATATCTATCCTACCCTGTCTTTCTAAAGTCTTCGAAAGCCAAGTTAACAAACAGATTACCGACCATTTTGAATCCCACCGCACCTTCTCCACTATGTAATCTGGTTTCAGAGCTGGTCATGGGTGTACCTCAGCCACGCTCAAGGTCCTAAACGACATCATAACCGCCATCGATAAGAGACATTACTGTGCAGCCGTATTCATCGACCTGGCCAAAGCTTTCGACTCTGTCAATCACCACATTCTTATTGGCAGACGCGACAGCCTTGGTTTCTCAAATGATTGCTTCGCCTGGTTTACCAACTACTTCTCTGATAGAGTTCAGTGTGTCAAATCAGATGGCCTGTTGTCCGGACCTCTGGCAGTCTCTATGGGGGCGCCACAGGGTTCAATTCTCGGGGTAACTCTCTTTTCTGTATACATCAATGATGTTGCTCTTGCTGCTGGTGATTCTCTGATCCACCTCTATGCAGACGACACCATTCTGTATACTTCTGGCCCCTCTTTGGACACTGTGTTATTAACTAACCTCCAGATGAGCTTCAATGGCATACAACTCTCCATCCGTGGCTTCCAACTGCTCTTAAACGCAAGTAAAACTAAATGCATGCTATTCAATCGATCACTGCCCGCACCTGATCGCCCGTTCAGCATCACTACTCGGGACGGCTCTGACTTAGAATATGTGGACAACTACAAATACCTGGATGTCTGTTTATGTCTATTATTATTTGTGCCCTGGTCCTTTATAAGAGCTCTTTGTCACTTCCCACGAGTCAGGTTGTGACAAAAACTCACACTCATTCTTATGTTTAATAAATGTATCGTATAGTGTGTGTGTGGCAGGCTTACAATGATGGCAAAAAACGCAAGTGCGCTGCCCTGGTGCTAGAGGGGATAGGCAGCTGGAGGTTGAATGTTGAGGGGGTAGACAGCTGGAGGTTGAATGTTGAGGGGGTAGACAGCTGGAGGTTGAATGTTTGAAGGGGAAGACAGCTGGAGGTTGAATGTTTGAAGGGGCAGACAGCTGGAGGTTGAATGTTGAAGGGGCAGACAGCTGGAGGTTGAATGTTGAAGGGGTAGACAGCTGGAGGTTGAATGTTTGAAGGGGAAGACAGCTGGAGGTTGAATGTTTGAAGGGGTAGGCAGCTGGAGGTTGAATGTTGAGGGGGTAGACAGCTGGAGGTTGAATGTTTGAAGGAGTAGGCAGCTGGAGGTTGAATGTTTGAAGGGGTAGGCAGCTGGAGGTTGAATGTTTGAAGGGGAAGACAGCTGGAGGTTGAATGTTGAAGGAGTAGGCAGCTGGAGGTTGAATGTTTGAAGGGGTAGGCAGCTGGAGGTTGAATGTTTGAAGGGGTAGACAGCTGGAGGTTGAATGTTGAAGGGGTAGACAGCTGGAGGTTGAATGTTTGAAGGGGTAGACAGCTGGAGGTTGAATGTTTGAAGGGGTAGGCAGCTGGAGGTTGAATGTTGAAGGCGTAGGCAGCTGGAGGTTGAATGTTTGAAGGGGAAGACAGCTGGAGGTTGAATGTTGAAGGGGTAGGCAGCTGGAGGTTGAATGTTGAAGGGGTAGACAGCTGGAGGTTGAATGTTGAGGGGGTAGACAGCTGGAGGTTGAATGTTGAAGGGGTAGGCAGCTGGAGGTTGAATGTTGAGGGGGTAGACAGCTGGAGGTTGAATGTTGAAGGGGTAGACAGCTGGAGGTTGAATGTTAGAAGGGGTAGGCAGCTGGAGGTTAAATGTTTGAAGGGGTAGACAGCTGGAGGTTGAATGTTTGAAGGGGAAGACAGCTGGAGGTTGAACGTTTGAAGGGGTAGACAGCTGGAGGTTGAATGTTTGAAGGGGAAGACAGCTGGAGGTTGAACGTTTGAAGGGGTAGGCAGCTGGAGGTTGAATGTTTGAAGGGGAAGACAGCTGGAGGTCGAATGTTTGAAGGGGAAGACAGCTGGAGGTTGAACGTTTGAAGGGGTACGGGACTATAAAAAGTTTGGCGACCACTGGTCTAGACGATCCTATCCGCCAATCAGGTTATGTAAATATACTTACATTTGTATCAACACGCCCAAACTATCAGACTGAGCATTTAAATATCAAAACGAGGTTCAGGGAAATAAATGATTCATACAAATATATTTGCAGTTATTTTCATGAAATAAACACAGTGATGCATTAGACATACAGTGCATTCAGAAAGTATTCAAACCCTTGACTTTTTCCACATTGTGTTACATTACAGCCTTATTTGAAAATGGGATAAATAGTTTTTCCCCTCATCAATCTACACACAATACCCCATAATGACAAAGCAAAAACAGGTTTTTAGACATTTTTGCAAATGTATTAAAAATTAAAACTGAAATATCACATTTACATAAGTATTCAGACCCTTTATTCAGTACTTTGTTGAAGCATCTTTGGCAGCGATTACAGCCTTGAGTCTTCTTGGGTATGACGCTACAAGCCTGGCACACCTGTACTTGGGGAGTTTCTCCCATTCTTCTCTGCAGATCCTCTCAAGCTCTGTCAGGTTGGATGGGGAGTGTCGCTGCACAGGCTATTTTCAGGTCTCTCCAGAGATGTTCGATCGGGTACAAGTTCGGGCTCTGGCTGGGCCACTCAAGGACATTCAGAGACTTGTCCCTAAGCCACTCCTGCATTGTTTTGGCTGTGTGCTTAGGGTCGCTGTCCTGTTGGAAGGCGAACCTTCGCCCCCAGTCTGAGATCCTGAGCAGTCTGTAGCAGATTTTCATCAAGGATCTCTCTGTACTCCGTTCATTTTTCCCTCGACCAGCGCTCTCAGAACTCTGGAGCTCTGTCAGAGTGACCATCAGGTTCTTGGTCACCTCCCTGACCAAGGTCCTTCTCCCCTGATTGCTCAGTTTGGCCGGGCGGCCAGATCTAGGAAGAGTCTTGGTGGTTCCAAACTTCTTCCATTTAAGATTGATGGAGGCCACTGTTCTTGGGGACCTTCAATGCTGCAGATATTTTTTGGTACCCTTCTCCAGATCTGTGCCTCGACACAATCCTGTCTCCGGAACTCTCCTTAGACCTCGTGGCTTGGTTTTTGCTTTGACATGCACTGTCAACTGTGGGACCTTATATAGACAGGCGTGTGCCTTTCCAAATCATGTCTAATAAATTAAATTTACCACAGGTGGACTCCAATCAAGTTGTAGAAACATCTCAAAGATAATCAATGCAAACAGGATGCACCTGAGCTCAATTTCGAGTCTCATAGCAAAGGGTCTGAATACTTATGTAAATAAGGTATTACTGTTTTTTATTTCTTATATAATTTTCAACATTTTCTACAAACCTGTTTTTCGCTTTGTCAATAACATACAAAACACTACGACCTACTGACTAATTGGGGCTCGAGAAATGGCACCTCTACATAAATTGTGTCCTGCAGAACAGGTTGTCTCGGACTTCTTCCCGGTATTTAGGATCCAAAGTCATTTCTGTCAGGAAGGGTATGTAACGTGGGTGTGTCCAAACAAAGACTACTAGCTTGCTAACGTTACCTGCTGAAACGGTGTGTAAGATGTAGGCTAACAGTAATGCACATTTCACACAAGACATCTAACTAACACAACTCTCACGTAGTGCCCACCTCCACTCTACACTCCAATGGCTACCTAGCTAAAGTAGCTACCTGACCGGGTAAACCATGTTTCACTTTCAGGTGCAATAAAAGCAGGTGACCTTAGCGAAGACCATGTTGAGTTAACAAGCTAGCCTCTAGTTATTTGCAGAATGGGTTCAAATTCAATGATCAGATATATGGAATACAGTTTGTTTACAAGTAGCTAGCTAGCGTAGCTACCAGCTAGCATGCAGTAACGTTAGCATTATTTAAATGTGGGGAAACATCAGCTAGCTAGCATATACGTTGATTTTAGCTATTGAGAAAGTAGCTACCTCTCTTTTCTTTGTTCTTTCTCGGTATTTGAAAGTTCAAGCGGTCCCCCGCTTTTGGAATATATTGCGTAGAAGACACTCCATTTCTCGGTCTCGTCTCGGTATCACCAGCTTGCTCGGTACCAGAATGCTCGCCATCTTGACTTGGTGAATGCACTTTAAAAAAACGAATAAAAAGACTGCTTGGCGGCTTTAACACTGAAATTACAGGCAATCATTAATGACAACTGTGAAGACATGAGTCTGTCTGAAGCTAGGCTAATAGCTTCTCTCCCTCTGTTCAGCTGTCAAATTACAATCAGTGTCTGCTCTTGTGTTTGAAGAAACCCAGAGTTGATGTGGCAAATTGTATTTACTCACTGATTGACAGTTCAGTCAATAGAACAAAAGGCCTGGATTCCATTAATTAGGCCTCTGACAATTTTTTTCTCGACATGATTGTCTTTAAGTGCAGTAATTTCCAGATACGGTTTCATTGATTGACAGATTAAAATATAAAGTTGTGTTTGTTTTTCTTGTTTCTAGTTAGTCAACATCCCCGAGCTGACAAGGTAAAAAAATCTGTCGTTCTACCCCTGAACAAGGCAGTTAACCCACGGTTCCTAGGCCGTCATTGAAAATAAGAATTTGTTTTTAACTGACTTGCCTAGTTAAATAAAAGGTTAAATAAAAATAAAAAAGAAATGAAAAAGTATCGACAGTAAAATATAGACTTGAGGAGACTCTGCTGACACTGATGACTCCTTTAGCTGGCAGGTCCACACTAAGTCTCTGACTACATAAATACATGATATACCATGAAGACGCATTACTCTGCAATTAATAACAGTCACACTGACATGTGTAGCAGGGTGTTATTGGTTGGTAAACCGCCCAAAGTGGTTGTTGATGAAACACATAGTCGATCACAGCTGACATGCTTACATCTCTATAGGGAGACTTATAGGAAACACCTAGCATGGATTTGCTCTGCCCCCTGCAGGGAGAAATCAATGTTGACCAAACTGAGCTACAGATATGTGCAGTTCATGGGTTACGCTTGAGCAATAAGGCACGAGGAGGTGTGGTATATGGTCAATATACTATGGCTAAGGGCTGTTCTCATGCATGACGCATGGCGTAGTGCCTGGATACAGCCCTTAGCCGTGGTATATTGGCCATATAACACAAATCCCAGAGGTGCCTTATTGCTATTATAAAAACTGGTTACCAATGTAATTAGAGCAGTAAAAATAAATGTTTTGTCATACCTGTGCTATACAGCCTGATATACCACAGCTGTCAGCCAATCAGCATTTAGGGCTCGAAACACCCAGTTTATCATTTACTTTACGGCCCACTGCTGCCTGGTATTGACTTGCAAATTACATTGTAAAATGGTAATATACAATAGTTCAAAACCCATAATTACTTGATAATATCACCTTGTGTAACTGAAAGACAACTAAAAACAATAGATATGTGATACAGTAATCCCAGAGTACATGCAGTACCATGCAGTACCATGCAGTAGAAAACCTCTCAACATCAGTGTTAATGGGGGGGGGGGTCATGCATTTGAAGCTATATTACCCATTGCTGCTGCAGTAAGCACCTTCCCTCTCTGACAGCCACTGGTGTTTTTAATCTTTAATGATGTTAATAAACTACAGTACCAGACTGTGTGTGTGTGTGTGTGTTTGTTTGTGTGTGTATGTGTTTGTTTGTGTGAACCTGATAAAGCCTCTCTCTCTCTTTGTGTTTTGTTTATTCATGTCGGTGTAAAAACTTCTCTCTCCCTTGATGTTGACAGAAAGTAGAGCAGCTAGCCACTGCATGATGCCATGAAATATTAAACATGTTCAGACTATCAACCTGCAAATGGGTAAAACCCCTGGACTCAGCAACTGCTATGAGAGGAGGAGGGGGAGAGGAGGAGAGGAGGACAGGAGGAGAGGAGGAGAGGAGGAGAGGAGGAGGAGAGGAGGAGGGGGACAGGAGGAGAGGAGGACAGGAGGAGAGGAGGACAGGAGGAGAGGAGGACAGGAGGAGGGGGAGAGGAGGACAGGAGGAGAGGAGGACAGGAGGAGAGGAGGACAGGAGGAGAGAAGGGGAGGAGGACAGGAGGAGGGGGAGAGGAGGAGAGGAGGAGAGGAGGAGAGGAGGAGGGGGAGAGGAGGACAGGAGGAGAGGAGGAGGGGCAGAGGAGGACAGGAGGAGAGGAGAGGAGGAGAGGAGGAGAGGAGGAGAGGAGGAGGGGCAGAGGAGGACAGGAGGAGAGGAGGAGAGGAGGAGAGGAGGAGGGGGAGAGGAGGACAGGAGGAGAGGAGGACAGGAGGAGGGGGAGAGGAGGACAGGAGGAGAGGAGGACAGGAGGAGAGGAGGACAGGAGGAGGGGGAGAGGAGGACAGGAGGAGAGGAGGACAGGAGGAGAGGAGGACAGGAGGAGGGGGAGAGGAGGACAGGAGGAGAGGAGGACAGGAGGAGGGGGAGAGGAGGCCAGGAGGAGAGGAGGACAGGAGGAGAGGAGGACAGGAGGAGAGGAGGAGAGAAGGAGAGGAGGAGAGGAGGAGAGAAGGACAGGAGGAGAGAAGGACAGGAGGAGAGGAGGACAGGAGGAGGGGGGAGAGGAGGACAGGAGGACAGGAGGACAGGAGGAGGGGGAGAGGAGGAGGAAGAGGAGGACAGGAGGAGAGGAGGACAGGAGGAGAGGGAGAGGAGGAGAGGAGGACAGGAGGAGAGGGAGAGGAGGAGAGGAGGAAGAGGAGGAGAGGAGTGGAGGAGGAGAGGAGGAGGGGGAGAGGAGGAGAGGAGGAAGAGGAGGAGAGGAGTGGAGGAGGAGAGGAGGAGGGGAGAGGAGGAGGAAGAGGAGGAGAGGAGGAGGAAGAGGAGGAAATGGTTTAGGAAGATGGGGGTGTAGGAGAGGAGGGGAAGAGGAGAGAATGAGGAGGAGGAAGAAGATGAGGAGGAGATGGATTAGGAGGCTGGAATGTACTGTAGTAACAGTAACAGAGTTTTTTCTCTCAAGCCACTGCCTGTTCTGACATAGATTCAGTAAGGCTGGTAAGAAGATATCAGATGCAGTACTTTTGCAGTACAGTGCAGTATGATATTAACCACAAGGCAGACATTTTTCCTATTTCTGGGAGGAATCCTAATTTGAGATCTGCTCACGTAGCTTGTGTGCTAGTTTTCGTACAAATCTCCAATTGACCTCAATGTATAATTTACAAAAGAATCTGAATAGATCTCCCATAAGGATTTGGGTCTCAATGTTTACATCATCAAACACACATGATATACCAGTAGAGGATGTCATTATAAGCAGATGCTTACTCTCATTATGCCAGAAAATCTGTTAAATTCTTATGGGATCTCACCTATATTATCTTTGATCCATTTTTCACTATAGAAGCAATGTAGGCCTGCATAAACGTATAAATTCTGTGCATTTTCAATGAAACACTTCTAATGTGTCCCTTACCTTTCTTCACATTAATTGATAGAAATTGGGATTTAGTCAGTGAAGTTCTGGTGCTTAGACTGAATGTTAAGTATCTTTGGGGGTTTTTCAACTCAAGACATAGAAGTTGAAGTCATTGTATTGGAAATGAATGATACTGCCCAACGATTCAAATGATGCGTGTCAATGAAAACCCCATTTTAACAACCCTATAGGTCTAGGCATATATGTGCAGATATGGCTGTGGCATAACTAATCACCACTTCCTCATAGTAGAACATCAGTAAGCTATCATCAGAATGGTTCCAAGTCCAACATTTTGAAATGTTTCTAAAGTAGACAAAAACTTATCTCTCTACACTTGATGTTTTGCACCCCGGTGTCCTGCTCCCTCCTCCAAGCCAGCCCCACCCTCGCGGTGTGACTTGTAGTCGAGGGGCGTTTTGTAACGATCTGCAGCGGGCGGTAAGCAGCGACACAGCTGCTCTAGCGTTTCTAGCGTTTCCAGCCTGCCCTCCTGTCTCCTGTACAGCTACAGCGCTACTAGTTAGCCACAGGACAATATCCCTGCTCTAGGCTTCAAGACATGCTCGTCTTCAAGAGTTCCACTCATCCCAGTGAGTGAAATGGGAACAAGTTAGTCCATTGATAACCTACAAACGGTGAGTACAATATATATATCTTTTTTACAGATGCGATCAGCTTTGGTCTTCTGTTCGATTGATTCAAATGAAATGTGAAAGAGAGGAGATATTTTCTGAGCAGTGGAGCAGAAGACAGCGGCATTGGGAGGGGTGCCTCTACCTCGTTTTAGAAGAAATGTCTCTATCTCGTTGTTTGAGCAGTTAGCCCGAATTTTACCATTACAATACCGTTCGTTACCGGTAACCAATTATTCACTGCAGTCGCTGGCGCCACAAATGTAACAAATAGCCTAATCATCAAGACTTGTGCCCCGATTCCAGGAGATAAACATATCACAGATTTCTGTGCTAGATCGCCAACAATGTTTCAATCCCACTTGTATGTGGTTGTCTGGCCACTTGGGATTTGCAGAGGCATCAGTCAGTGCACGCTTCAGAAGTTAGTAACGAGGAAGGATGATTGACAATTTCCATTTGAGACATGTTGTTTCCTCCCTCCTTACTAGTTGCAGAAGTCAGTCCCACACGCGCGATGGGGAAACTGCCAGGGGCCTAAAGGTTCAGGTTATTGTATTCGTTAAAGTAGACCAAAAGACAATAGCCTAAATAGAGATACTGTAGATAGAGGTTACTGTAGTTTTTAAAATATTTACATCATTATAAATGTATAAAATAGTATTTAATTGGTCAATGTAGAATAGTGCTGTTGTCCCAATAGATTGTGCCTTTATTCCACTTGTGTAGGCTAATAACAACAAACTCCTTCAATGCAATTCATTTGACTACAGAGTAATATTGGTAGCCTACTAGACTCGAGTAATTACAACATTACTGGTAATGTAAATTGTTGGAGCTTGGTTGGTTTTCCTTACACTGACTGTGTATGCGTTTTCCTTGTCTTGTTCTTCCATATCAAACGTTCTTTAGGGTCTGATTCTTTATGCCTAGTTCAAGAAAATAAAAACAAATCATAGGTCTATGCCTGGCAAATTGGTCATATCTCCTTTCTGTGTAAAATGTAAAGTGTGCTTTTGGTACTGTGTAGCCCTTTGGCTGGGAAGGGTAGCTCTTTTAAATGTTTGATGTGTGGGGATGTCTGGAGCGGGTGCTCTGGCTGTTCCTCTCAGCATCTGCACTGGCTGTCAGCTATGGTTAGGGATGGGCCATCAGCAATACACTGTGCCCACTGCTCACACACACACACACACACTGGCAGAGCCACAATCACACAGGAACGATGGTGACACACACACACACACACACACACACACACACACACACACACACACACACACACACACACACACACACACACACACACACACACACACACACACACACACACACACACACACGTATGAACACACACACATTTGAACACACACAAACTCACAGTAATACATGCACTTATATGCACACTTTCTTTAGTCTCACACACACACACACACACACACACACACACACACACACACACACACACACACACACACACACACACACACACACACACACACACACACACACTCTCTCTCCCAGTATGAGGTCAGATTAGGGGTTCCTGCAGCTCAGAGCAGCAGGGGGAACCATGATGATGTCTACCCAAATGGCACCCTATTCCCTACATAGTGCACTACTTATTAATGACCAGGGTCCATGGAACCCTATAGTGCACAATGTTTTTTGTTTGAAAAGTAGTGCACTATATAGGGGAAAAGGGTGCCAGACGTCATCTGCTCTCTGCAGGACCCAAGCTAGGTCACATAGGAAGATGTGCCCGATGCACCGGCCAGTAAGCCACCAGATTAACCGACAGCACTGGCCGCTTAAATGCTTGTTGTAATCAGATAACTGTGGTTTAGTATTAGTACTGCATGGCCATGGGTAAGTCAACAGGTCTAGGCAAGACTTCGAGGGGAGAGGACATTTTACTAAGCACGGGTCATGATCAACCAACAGATTTCAATTTGAATAGAAACACAGAACAGAGAAACGCACTGGGTTTGGTCAGCAGGCCGACGGGCGTATGTGTGTGTGTGTGTGTAAGCACTGCTTTCTCTGTGTGTGTGTGTGTGTGTGTGTGTGTGTGTGTGTGTGTGTGTGTGTGTGTGTGTGTGTGTGTGTGTGTGTGTGTGTAAGCACTGCTTTCTCTGTGTGTGTGTGTGTGTGTGTGTGTGTGTGTGTAAGCACTGCTTTCTCTGTGTGTGTGTGTGTGTGTGTGTGTGTGTGTGTGTGTGTAAGCACTGCTTTCTCTGTGTGTGTGTGTGTGTGTGTGTGTGTGTGTGTGTGTGTGTGTAAGCACTGCTTTCTCTGTGTGTGTGTGTGTGTGTGCTTGTCATACATAGCAGCAGGGAAATAAGCTTTCTGCTGCGGTAACATAAACAGGCTGCATTTCATGTTGAAGTGGAACTGCTTTGATGACAATCATCATGGATTAAATCTTCTACTAGTCTACAAGCTGAATTAAAAAAACAAGTATTTTCTTCATCTTTAGTGAGCCTCCCGGGCTTCTAAGGTTTCAATATTTCATGAGAAGAGAAATCTCCAAATTAGGGTGTTGGAATAATCATGCAATAGTTAGGGTATAAAACCAACTACAGAGAGAGAAAACACACACACACTAGGGCTGTGACGATCATGTAATTTTGGATGGCGGTAATCGGCCAGCCAGATGACCGCGGTCAGCGTCATAACCGCTCGAATCACCAGAGATTTGCTCCTGAGTGCATGTGCCGCCATAGAACTAGAATGAATAGAACTGGCGTCCCCATTCAAGTCAATGATGGCACAATGCTGATTCAACTCAACTGACATTTCAACAAATACATTCCATTGCATGAGCCACATCCAGTTGACATCATTTGAATGAGCATTCTACATTTCAGCAAGGATCAACAAATTTTCATCGCGTTGTTAAGAGTCCATGTTACCGCAGGAACAGACTCAACTGCACAAATGCCCGCCGTCTTAAATCTTTTTTTGAGGTTATGACAGTTATTTTATTTGCTTGGCGGTCTCCATCCATAACAGTTGGTTATACTGTAATTGTGCCAGCCCTAACACTGCAGCACACTGCAACACACTGCAGCGCATACCCAAAGCAGAAGGATAGTATCAGCCTTCATTTCCATAGACCGCAGCATGCATTTGTTTCTACCATTACAGAGGCATCTTGTAATGAGATAGTAATGACGACTGATAATAACGTGTACAACATAGGGATGCGCATCTTTCCCTTCCAAGACAGATCGATGCGTATCTGTATTATATTTTACCTTTATTTAACTAGGCAAGTCAGTTAAGAACAAATTCTTATTTTCAATGACGGCCTAGGAACAGTGGGTTAACTGCCTTGTTCAGGGGCAGAACGACAGATTTTTACCTTGTCAGCTCAGGGATTCAATCTAGCAACCTTTCGGTTACTAGTCCAACGCTCTAACCACTAGGCTACCTGCTGGTTACTAGTCCAACGCTCTAACCACTAGGCTACCTGCTGGTTACTAGTCCAACGCTCTAACCACTAGGCTACCCTGCCGCCCCAATGGGCTCCGATACAATACAGGAAGGATACGTTTTAGTTAGAAACGACTTGGTGCGATTCGGTTTGATTAGAGGAACGAGTCAATGCGATTCTGTGCGATTCGGTTTGATTAGAGGAACGAGTCAATGCGATTCGGTTTGATTAGAGGAACGAGTCAATGCGATTCGGTTTGATTAGAGGAACGAGTCAATGCGATTCGGTGCGATTCGGTTTGATTAGAGGAACGAGTCAATGCGATTCGGTTTGATTAGAGGAACAAGTCAATGCGATTCGGTGCGATTCGGTTTGATTAGAGGAACGAGTCAATGCGATTCGGTTTGATTAGAGGAACGAGTCAATGCGATTCGGTGCGATTCGGTTTGATTAGAGGAACAAGTCAATGCGATTCGGTGCGATTCGGTTTGATTAGAGGAACGAGTCAATGCGATTCGGTTTGATTAGAGGAACGAGTCAATGCGATTCGGTTTGATTAGAGGAACGAGTCAATGCGATTCGGTGCGATTCGGTTTGATTAGAGGAACGAGTCAATGCGATTCGGTTTGATTAGAGGAACAAGTCAATGCGATTCGGTGCGATTCGGTTTGATTAGAGGAACGAGTCAATGCGATTCGGTTTGATTAGAGGAACGAGTCAATGCGATTCGGTGCGATTCGGTTTGATTAGAGGAACAAGTCAATGCGATTCGGTGCGATTCGGTTTGATTAGAGGAACGAGTCAATGCGATTCGGTTTGATTAGAGGAACGAGTCAATGCGATTCGGTGCGATTCGGTTTGATTAGAGGAACGAGTCAATGCGATTCGGTGCGATTCGGTTTGATTAGAGGAACAAGTCAATGCGATTCGGTTTGATTAGAGGAACGAGCCAATGCGATTCGGTGCGATTGGTTTGATTAGAGGAACGAGTCAATGCGATTCGGTTTGATTAGAGGAACGAGTCAATGCGATTCGGTTTGATTAGAGGAACGAGTCAATGCGATTCGGTGCGATTCGGTTTGATTAGAGGAACGAGTCAATGCGATTCGGTGCGATTCGGTTTGATTAGAGGAACGAGTCAATGCGATTCGGTTTGATTAGAGGAACGAGTCAATGCGATTCGGTTTGATTAGAGGAACGAGTCAATGCGATTCGGTTTGATTAGAGGAACGAGTCAATGCGATTCGGTGCGATTCGGTTTGATTAGAGGAACGAGTCAATGCGATTCGGTTTGATTAGAGGAACGAGTCAATGCGATTCGGTGCGATACGATTCGCAGTGGTGGAAAAAGTACCCAATTGTCATACTTGAGTAAAAGTAAAGATACCTTAATAGAAAATGACTCAAGTGAAAGTCACCCAGTTAAATTCTACTTGAGTAAAAGTCTGAAACTATCTGGTTTTAAATGTACTGAAGTATCAAAAGTAAAAGTAAATGCTATGAATCATTTCAAATTCCTTATTAAGCAAACGAGACGACATGATTTTCTTGTTTTTTTTTATTAACGGATAGCCATGGGCACACTCCAGCACTCAGATTCACAAACGAAGTACGTGTGTTTAGTGAGTCCACCAGATCAAAGGCAGTAGATGAACAGGGATGTTCTCTTGATAACTGTATGAATTGGACCATTTTCCTGTCGTGCTAAGCATTCAAAATGTAATGAATACTTTTGGTCTGATATTAGCTACACTATCTAGCTACTCTCCTGTCCTTACTGGTCTGATATTAGCTACACTATCTAGCTACTTCCCTGTCCTTACTGGCCTGCTATTAGCTACACTATCTAGCTACTCTCCTGTCCTTACTGGTCTGATATTAGCTACACTATCTAGCTACTTCCCTGTCCTTACTGGCCTGCTATTAGCTACACTATCTAGCTACTTCCCTCTCCTTACTGGTCTGATATTAGCTACACTATCTAGCTACTTCCCTGTCCTTACTGGTCTGATATTAGCTACACTATCTAGCTACTTCCCTCTCCTTACTGGCCTGATATTAGCTATACTATCTAGCTACTTCCCTCTCCTTACTGGTCTGATATTAGCTACACTATCTAGCTACTTCCCTCTCCTTACTGGTCTGATATTAGCTACACTATCTAGCTACTCCCCTCTCTTTACTGGTCTGATATTAGCTACACTATCTAGCTACTTCCCTGTCCTTACTGGTCTGATATTAGCTACACTATCTAGCTACTTCCCTCTCCTTACTGGTCTGATTTTAGCTACACTATCTAGCTACTTCCCTGTCCTTACTGGCCTGATATTAGCTACACTATCTAGCTACTTCCCTGTCCTTACTGGTCTGATATTAGCTACACTATCTAGCTACTCCCCTCTCCTTACTGGTCTGATATTAGCTACACTATCTAGCTACTTCCCTGTCCTTACTGGCCTGCTATTAGCTACACTATCTAGCTACTTCCCTCTCCTTACTGGCCTGATATTAGCTACACCATCTAGCTACTTCCCTCTCCTTACTGGTCTGATATTAGCTACACTATCTAGCTACTTCCCTCTCCTTACTGCAGGACAGCACTCCCCGGATAGTGGGAGCGAAGGACACACTGCCCGTGTTGTTGTTGCCGGCTTGCAGCGCAAATTCTCCCCATTTGAGCAGTAGATCGTCACGGTGACATGGAGATGATAACTACCAATACTACAAGTTGTTTCTCCTGTAGGCTGCTATGCTACTCGAAATATAATCAAGTGGGATGGAACAAATTTGTGACGTTAGAGACCGTGATAAAGCTGCTCCGTGAAGCAACAGTAGGAAGTACCTCGAACCCACACCGTTGCACTGGTCAGTTATACAGTCATGGGGTCATTCACACCGGCTTTTATACGATGAGCCATGACTACAATACAGTATAAACACGGAGTGTAGTAAACATTAAGAACACCTGCTCTTTCCATGACATAGACTGACCAGGTGAATCCAGGTGAAAGCTATGATCCCTTATTGATGTCACCTGTTAAATCCACTTCAATCAGTGTAGATGAAGGGGAGGAGACGGGTTAAAGAATGATTTTTAAGCCTTGAGACAATTGAGACATGGATTGTGTATGTGCGCCTTTTCAGAGTATGAATGAGCAAGACAGAAGATTTCTGTGTCTTTGAACGAGGTATGGTAGTATTTTGGTATTTTCTGTGTCTTTGAACGAGGTATGGTAGTATTTTGGTATTTGGTATTTTATTAGGATTCAACACATTCATGTTTCTTATAACAAGAAGAAGTGATGCAGTCAGTCTCTCCTCAACTCTTAGCCAAGAGAGACTGGCATGCATAGTATTTATATCAGCCCTCTGATTACAATGAAGAGCAAGACATGCCGCTCTGTTCTGGGCCAGCTGCAGCTTAACTAGGTCTTTCCTTGCTGCACTGGACCACACGACTGGACAATAATCAAGATTAGATAAAACTAGAGCCTGCAGAACTTGCTTTTTACAATGTGGTGTCAAAAAAGTAGAGCATGTCTTTATTACGGACAGACCTCTCCCCATTTTTACAACCATTCAATCTATATGTTTTGACCATGACAGTTTACAATCTAAGGTAACGCCAAGTTAGTCTCCTCAACTTGTTCAACAGCCACACCATTCATTACCAGATTCAGCTGAGGTCTAGTACTTAGAGAATGATTTGTACCAAACACAATGCTCTTAGTTTTACAGATGTTCAGGACCAGTTTATTACTGGCCACCCATTCCAAAACAGACTGCAACTCTTTGTTAAGGGTTTCAGTGACTTCATTAGCTGTGCTTACTGATGTGTATATGGTTGAGTCATCAGCACACATGGACACACATGCTTTGTTTAATGCCAGTGGCAGGTCATTGGTAAAAATAGAAAAGAGTAGCTGGCCTAGAGAGCTGCCCTGCGGTACACCACACTTTACATGTTTGACATTAGAGAAGCTTCCAGTAAAGAAAACCCTTTGCGTTCTATTAGATAGATAGCTCTGAATCCATGATATGGCAGTGGTTGAAAAGCCATAACACAAGTTTTTTCAACAACAGGTTATGGTCAATAATATCAAAGACTGCACTGAAATCTAACAGTACAGCTCCCACAATCTTCTTATTATCAATTTCTATCAACCAATCATCAGTCATTTGTGTCAGTGCAGTACATGCTGAGTGCCCTTCTCTATAAGCATGCTGAAAGTCTGTTGTTAATTTGTTCACAGAGAAATAGCATTGTATTTAGTCAAACACAATTTTTTCCAACAGCTTACTAAGAGCTGGCAACAAGCTGATAGGTCTGCTGTTAGAACCAGTAAAGGCCGCTTTAACACTCTTGGGTAACGGAATGACTTTGGCTTCCCTCCAGGCCTGTGGACAAAGACTTTCCTCTAGGCTCAGATTAAAGATATGACAGATAGGAGTGGCTATAGAGTCAGCTACCATCCTCAGTAATTTTATATCTAAGTTGTCAATGCCAGGAGGTTTGTCAGTAATCTTTACACCTCTCCCACACTAACTTTACAACATTCTAACTTGCAATGCTTTTCTTTAATCCCCCCCAAAATGTATGCACGAATACAATGACTCACTGTTCGTTGTTGGCATTTCCTGCCCAAGTTTGCCCACTTTGCCAATGAAGATATTAGATATTACTGCACTGTGTTAGATATTACTGCACTGTCGGAACTAAAAGCACAAGCATTTCTTTACACTCGCATTAACATCTGCTAACCATGTGTATGTGACCAATACAATTTGATTTGAAGTAATCATTCAAATAACTGTGTCACGTCCTGGCCAGTATATAAGGTTAATTGTTTTGTAGTTTGGTCAGGGCGTGACAGAGGGTATTTGTTTTATGTGGTTCAGGGTGGTGTGTTTGGTTTAACCTCTCTAGTACATGTGGGACGAACTCGTCCCACCTACGTAACAGCCACTGAAATCCAGTGGCGCGATTTTTGAATCGTTAGAAATGCTATAACTTCAATTTCTCAAACATATGACTATTTCACAGCTATTTAAAGACAAGAATCTCGTTAATCTAACCCCACTGTCCGATTTCAAAAAGGCTTTACAACAAAAGCAAAACATTAGATTATGTCAGCAGAGTACCCAGCCAGAAATAATCACACAGCCATTTTTCAAGCTAGCATATCATGTCACATAAACCCAAACCACAGCTAAATGCAGCACTAACCTTTTATAATCTTCATCAGATGACACACCTAGGACATTGTGTTATACAATACATGCATGTCTGTTCAATCAAGTTCATATTTATATCAAAAACCAGCTTTTTACATTAGCATGTGACGTTCAGAAAAAGCATAACCACCGCAAACTTCCGGTGAATTTACTAACAGTTTGCTAAATTACTCACGATAAACGTTCACAAAAAGCATAACAATTATTTTAAGAATTATAGATACATTACCCCTCTATGCACTCGATATGTCCGATTTTAAAATAGCTTTTCGGATGAAGCACATTTTGCAATAATCTAAGTACATAGCCCGGCATTACAGGGCTAGCTATTTAGACACCCACCCAGGTCAGCCTCCACCAAAATCACATTTCCTATAAGAAAGATGTTCTTACCTTGCTTGTTCTTCATCAGAATACACTGCCAGGACTTCTACTTCAATAACAAATGTTGGTTTGGTCCCAAATAATCCATCGTTATGTTCCAACAGCGACGTTTTGTTCGTGAGTTCTAGAATGCTTTTTCGCGGTGTCGCGCATGGCGCATTGGCGTGTCAAAAATGTCTAAATATTCCATTACCGTACTTCGAAGCATGTCAACCGCTGTTTAAAACCAATTTTTATGCCATTTATGTCATAGAGAAGTGTTAATATTCCGACCGGGAGTATGCATTGAGCCTAAACAGCCGAATAAAATTTCTCCTCAGAAGCGACTCATGCACGCGCATCATTGAAAGGTCCTCCGAGCATCCACTTACAAAAGGCGATAATATATTTCAACCTGAGGTTCCCTCGTAAACCTTCAGTTATTTCGCGGGCTCTGAGAGCCTATTGGAGCCCTGGGAATTGTCACGTTACAGCTAAGATCCTTACTTTTCAATAAAAAGAGGTAAGACGCACGACTCCTTGTCAGACAGGGTACTTCCTGCTTGAAACCTTGTCAGGTTTTTGCCTGCCATAGGAGTTCTGTTATACTCACAGACACCATTCAAACAGTTTTAGAAAATTCAGAGTGTTTTCTATCCAAACCTGAACAATAATATGCATATTCTAGCTTCTGAGTTGGTGTAGGAGGCCGTTAAAAATGGGAACATATTTTTTCCAAAATTCTCAATACTGCCCCCTATACCAAACAGGTTAAGGGTGTTTGATTTAGTATTTCCGGGGTTTTGGTTTATAGTCTATGTGTATATATTTCTATGTCTAGTCTGGTGAGTGTGTTTCTATGTTTATTAATTGGGGTTGGGACTCTCAGTTGAAGGCAGGTGTTGTCTATCTGCCTTTGATTGAGAGTCCCATAATTAAGGGTGTGTTTGTGATTTGTGGGTGATTGTTCTGTGTTCAGCCCTAGGCTTTGCCAGACTGTTTTGTTGTTCGGTCGTTTTCGTGGTTTGTTTGTTTTGGAGTGTTCATTTTTTGTAGTTAATAAAAGTCGAAATGAGCATACACGTACCTGCTGCGTATTGGTCTACCTTTTCTGATGACGATTTCGTTATATCGTCAGAAGACGAAGACGAAGACGACAACCGTGACAGAATCACCCACCACTCAAGGACCAAGCAGCAGAGGAAGGAGCAGACGGCGTTCGAGTTGGACTGGCGGGAGAAGTGGACTTGGGAAGAAATTCTGGACGGGGCCGGACCTTGGCATCAGGCTGGGGATTATCAGCGCCCGCAGTGGGAAATTGAGGCAGCCAAGGCGGAGAGGCGATGGTACGAGGCCAGAGACGCGCTGAGGGAGAAGCACGAGAGGCACCCCCAAGAAATTTTTTTGGGGGGGCACACGGGTAGTTTGGCTAGGCGAAGGAAGAGCCGGAAGCCAGCTAACCGTGGTTATATGGAGGAGCGTATGAGGTGGGGAGCGCCATGTTTTGCTGAGAAGCGCACTCTCTCACCCATACGCACGCACAGTCCGGTGCGAGTTATTCCAGCCCCTCGCAGGTGCCGTGCTAGAGCGGGCATCCAGCCTGGTAGGAGGATGCCTGCGCAGCGCATCTGGTCGCCGGTACGCCTCCGAGGACCAGGCTACCCAACTCCCGCTCTACGCACGGCTACCATCAGGCCCCTGCACAGCCCAGTCTGCCCTGTACGAGCACTCCGCTCGTACAGGGCTACTAGTTCCATCCAGCCAAGGCGGGTTGTGCAGGAGGTAAGATCTAGACCGGCTGTGCGCCTCCATAGCCCTGGGTTTCCAGCTCCTGTCTCTCGTGCAGACCCGGAAGTGCTTCCACCCAGTCCGACTCGTCCTGTTCCCGCTCCCCGCACTAAACGGCAAGTGCGTAAACCCAGCCTCGCCAGTCAACAGTCGTCGGAGCTGCCCGCCAGTCAACAGTCGTCGGAGCTGCCCGCCAGTCAACAGTCGTCGGAGCTGCCCGCCAGTCAACAGTCGTCGGAGCTGCCCGCCAGTCAACAGTCGTCGGAGCTGCCCGCCAGTCAACAGTCGTCGGAGCTGCCCGTCAGTCAACAGTCGTCGGAGCTGCCCGTCAGTCAACAGTCGTCGGAGCTGCCCGTCAGTCAACAGTCGCCGGAGTGGTCAGACTGCGCTGAACTGCCGGAGTGGCCAGACTGCGCTGAACTGCCGGAGTGGCCAGACTGCGCTGAACTGCCGGAGTGGCCAGACTGCGCTGAACTGCCGGAGTGGCCAGACTGCGCTGAACTGCCGGAGTGGCCAGACTGCCCTGAACTGCCGGAGTGGCCAGACTGCCCTGAACTGCCGGAGTGGCCAGACTGCCCTGACTGTCCCGAGTGGCCAGACTGCCCTGACTGTCCCGAGTGGCCAGACTGCCCTGACTGTCCCGAGTGGCCAGACTGCCCGACTGTCCCGAGTGGCCAGACTGCCCTGACTGTCCCGAGTGGCCAGACTGCCCTGACTGTCCCGAGTGGCCAGACTGCCCTGACTGTCCCGAGTGGCCAGACTGCCCTGACTGTCCCGAGTGGCCAGACTGCCCTGACTTGTCCCGAGTGGCCAGACTGCCCTGACTGTCCCGAGTGGCCAGACTGCCCTGACTGTCCCGAGTGGCCAGACTGCCCTGACTGTCCCGAGTGGCCAGACTGCCCTGACTGTCCCGAGTGGCCAGACTGCCCTGACTGTCCCGAGTGGCCAGACTGCCTGACTGCCCGAGTTGCCAGGACTGCCCCGAGTTGCCAGGACTGCCCCGAGTTGCCAGGACTGCCCCGAGTTGCCAGCCTGCCCAGACTGTCCCGAGTTGCCAGACTGACCAGACTGTCCCGAGTTGCCAGACTGCCCAGACTGTCCCGAGTTGCCAGACTGCCCAGACTGTCCCGAGTTGCCAGACTGCCCAGACTGTCCCGAGTTGCCAGACTGCCCAGACTGTCCCGAGTTGCCAGACTGCCCAGACTGTCCCGAGTTGCCAGACTGCCCAGACTGTCCCGAGTTGCCAGACTGTCCCGAGTTGCCAGACTGTCCCGAGTTGCCAGACTGTCCCGAGTTGCCAGACTGGCCAGACTGTCCCGAGTTGCCAGACTGCCCAGACTGTCCCGAGTTGCCAGACTGCCCAGACTGTCCCGAGCTGCCAGACTGCCCAGACAGCCTGGAACGGCCTGAGCCGGAGCCACCTCCAAAAAAATAGGTGGGTTGGGGGTGGGGGGTGTAGCACAGTGCCGTCATTGACGGCAGCCACCCTCCCTTCCCTCCCTTTAGTAAGGGGGAATTTTTCTTTTGGGTATTGTTTGGGGTTATTTTTTTTTTGTTAAGGTGCTTCCGGGGTAGCACCTTTAAGGGGGGGGTACTGTCACGTCCTGGCCAGTATATAAGGTTAATTGTTTTGTAGTTTGGTCAGGGCGTGACAGAGGGTATTTGTTTTATGTGGTTCAGGGTGGTGTGTTTGGTTTAAGGGTGTTTGATTTAGTATTTCCGGGGTTTTGGTTTATAGTCTGTGTATATATTTCTATGTCTAGTCTGGTGAGTGTGTTTCTATGTTTATTAATTGGGGTTGGGACTCTCAGTTGAAGGCAGGTGTTGTCTATCTGCCTTTGATTGAGAGTCCCATAATTAAGGGTGTGTTTGTGATTTGTGGGTGATTGTTCTGTGTTCAGCCCTAGGCTTTGCCAGACTGTTTTGTTGTTCGTTCGTTTTCGTGGTTTGTTTGTTTTGGAGTGTTCATTTTTTGTAGTTAATAAAAGTCGAAATGAGCATACACGTACCTGCTGCGCATTGGTCCTACTTCACCGACGACAACCGTGACAAACTGGCAACATCAAATGGTTTTGTGATGAATAAGCCATCTGATTCGATGAAAGATTGAGTTGAATTTGTCTTTCTGCCCATCATTTCATCATTCTCTATATCATTATTCTTGGCTTCATAATACAATTTCTTCTTTTTGTTGAGTTTAGTCACATCATTTCTCAATTTGCTGTAAGTCATCCAGTCAATTCCTCATCAATCCATGGAGCCTTAACAGTTCTAACAGTCAGTCTCTTAACAGGTGCATGTTTATCAATAATTGGAAGAAGCAATTTCATAAATTCATCAAGTGCAGCGTCTGGATGCTCATTAATCACATCAGACCAACAAATACTATTAACATCATCCACATAAGAGTCACAGCAAAATCTTTTGTATGATCTCTTATACACTATTTTAGGCCCAGCTGTTAGAACTTTGGCTTTCCTGGATATAGCCAGTACGTATATTGTGATCACTGCATCCAATGGGTACGGATACAGCTTTAGAACAAAGTTCTACATTATTAGTAAAAATGTGATCGATACATGTGGATGATCTTGTTCCTGTAGTGTTTGTAAACACCCTGGTAGGTTGATTAATAACCTGAACCAGATTACAGGCACTGGTTACAGTAATAAGCTTCCTCTTGAGCGGACACCTTGATGAAAACCAGTCAATATTCAGGTCCCCAAGAAAGTAGACCTCTCTGTTTACATCACATACACTATCCAGCATTTCACACATATTATTTAGATACTGACTGTTAGCACTTGGTGGCCTATAGCAACACCCCATAAGAAAAGGCTTTAGATGTGCCAAGTGAACCTGCAACCACAACACTTCAATAACACTTGACATAAGATCTTCTATAATTATTACAGGGATATGGCTCTGAATATATATATATATATACAGCAACACCTCCCCCATAAGCATTCCTGTCTCTTAGAAAGATGTTATATCAGTTTAGTCATTTAGCAGACACTCTTATCCAGAGCGACTTACAGTAGTGAATACATACATTTTATTTCATGCAATTTTTTTTTGTACTGGCCCCCCGTGGGAATCAAACCCACAACCCTGGCGTTGCACACACCATGCTGGCGTTGCAAACACCATGCTCTACCAACTGAGCCACAGGGAAGGCTGTGGCTACTGCTGTATCATCAAATGAATTATCTAAGTGAGTCTCAGAAATGGCTAATATATGAATGTTATCTGATGTTAGCTAGTTATTGATTTCATGAACCTTATTTCTAAGGCTACATATATTAATATGGGCTATTTTCAGCCCTTTCCTGGGTAGATTGTCAGAGATAGACATAATATTAAAAAGAGCAAACAAAGCAAGAGAAAAAAATATACATTCATCAGTCCATTAATCAATTGGTATGTGCGCGCGTGCTGCGGGGTTGAAGCTATGAACCCATAGGCTTGGCTCTCTCATCCCTTCCAGACTTCTGGGAAGGAGGGTGGACAATGAGCCTGTCTTAGCAGATATAAACAATGTCCCCACGCGCTCTAGCAGCTTTCATGGCTGAGAAGTTATTTTCTCCAAGATAATTTCCATCACTGTCCTCAGACTCCATCCAGGTCTCATGCGGAGATTCTTTAATCCCGTCCACAACCATGTTGCTCCGCCTCTTGGTTGTCCCTGGAGATAGTCTGATTTCTCTGTCATTGTTATCATGAATTCACACACAGAACTGATGTCCTCTTCCAGATTGCTGTCATCTTGCTGTTCTCCTGTTTAAACTCGTCAAACTGACCCTGGGAGAACTGCAAACTGTTCTTCAGGTCCTGGACCTCTCTGGTCAGGTCGTCCATTCTTTTATTAGTTGATTCCACCAATCAAATGTATTTATAAAGCCCTTTTTACATCAGCCGATGTCAAAAAGTGCTATACAGAAACCCAGCCTAAAACCCCAAACAGCAAGCAATCCATTGTGGGTTGAAAAGGTGATTGTTGTCCTCGTTATGAAATTATCAACTTTACCCTGTATATCTAAAAATGACCATATACACTGATTGTTTAAAACACAACTACCTAAACCATTTCTGATGGTGAACCTGAACAATCCAAATAAAATGTAGTGCAGCCTGAGCCCCAATCAACAGGTAGGCTGTATAACCATCAATCAATCCATCAATCAATCAAATGTATTTATGAAGCCCTTCTTACATCAGCTGATGTCACAAAGTGCTCTACAGAAACCCAGCCTAAAACCCCAAACAGCAAGCAATACAGGTGTAGAAGCACAGTGGCTAGGAAAAACTCTCTAGAAAGGCCAGAACCTAGGAAGAAACCTAAAGAGGAACCAGGCTATGAGGGGTGGCCAATCCTCTTCGGGCTGTGCTGGGTGGAGATTATAACAGAACATGGCCAAGATGTTCAAATGTTCAGAGATGACCAGCAGGGTCAAATAATAATAATCACAGTGGTTGTCGAGGGTGCAACAGGTCAGCACCTCAGGAGTAAATGTCAGTTGACTTTTCATAGCCGATCATTCAGAGTATCTCTACCGCTCCTGCTGTCTCTAGAGAGTTGAAAACAGCAGGTCTGGGACAGGTAGAACGTCCGGTGAACAGGTCAGGGTTCCATAGCCGCAGGCAGAACAGTTGAAACTGGAGCAGCAGCACGGCCAGGTGGACTGGGGACAGCAAGGAGTCATCAGGCCAGATAGTCCTGAGGCATGGTCCTAGGGCTCAGGTCCTCCGAGAGAGAGAGAGAAAGAGAGAATTAGAGAGAGCATACTTGAATTCACACAGGACACCGGATAAGACAGAAGAAATACTCCAGATATAACAGACTGACCCTAGCCCCCCGACACATAAACTATTGCAGCATAAATACTGGAGGCTGAGACAGGAGGGGTCGGGAGACACTGTGGCCCCATCCGACGATACCCCTGAACAGGGCCAAACAGGAAGGATATAACCCCACCCACTTTGCCAAAGCACAGCCCCCACACCACTAGAGGGATATCTTCAACCACCAACTTACCATCCTGAGACAAGGCCGATTATAGCCCACGAAGATCTCCCCCACGGCACAACCCAAGGGGGGACGCCAACCCGGACAGGAAGATCACGTCAGTGACTCAACCCACTCAAGTGATGCACCCCTCCTAGGGACGGCATGGAAGAACACCAGTAAGCCAGTGACTCAGCCCCTGTAATAGGGTTTGAGGCAGAGAATCCCAGTGGAGAGAGGGGAGAGTTGATAGTCTGTATAGCCTGGTGAGTGTTGATCGGCAGGTAGGCTGTATAACCAGGGGACAGTTGATCAGTTGGTAGGCTGTATAACCAGGTGACAGTTGATAGGCTGTATTGCCTGGTAAGAGTTGATAGGCTGTATAACCAGGTGACAGTTGGTAGGCTGTATAACCAGGTGACAGTTGATAGGCTGTATAACCAGGTGACAGTTGATCAGCTGGTAGGCTGTATAACCAGGTGACAGTTGATAGGCTGTATAACCAGGTGACAGTTGATAGGCTGTATAACCAGGTGACAGTTGATAGGCTGTATAGCCTGGTAAGAGTTGATAGGCTGTATAGCCTGGGGAGAGTTGATCAGCTGGTAGGCTGTATAACCAGGTGACAGTTGATCAGCTGGTAGGTTGTATAACCAGGTGACAGTTGATCAGCTGGTAGGCTGTATAACCAGGTGACAGTTGATCAGCTGGTAGGCTGTATAACCAGGTGACAGTTGATCAGCTGGTAGGCTGTATAACCAGGTGACAGTTGATCAGCTGGTAGGTTGTATATAGTGTTCAGTTTGACTAGGATACTGATATTGCCTGGGTTTGTCCGCCATGCAAAATTACTTTTTGATCAATTACTGTCAACACAGTTACATGTTTAGTTCGACACTGAAGGAGAGGTCACGTCAGTTGTCACATAAGATGACAGGTATTTTCTGGAGGTAGAAAAAGTAATGTGAGCAAAACATTGCTATCCTATAGCCCTACACTGGCTCTGCCTCACTGGCTCTGCCTCACTGGCTCTGCCTCACTGGCTCTGCCTCACTGGCTCTGCCTCACTGGCTCTGCCTCACTGGCTCTGCCTCACTGGCTCTGCCTCACACTGGCTCTGCCTCACTGGCTAACACAGGAACTGGCTAAAACACACAACATCTCCTGCAGTGTCTGTCCTCAGTCCCAGGCATGCTATAGCCCTACACCAATTACTGGCTGGGGTTCAACGTGCACAGGAAGGGTTAGCAGGAAGTATGCTCACAATGTTTGTGGCCTGTGCTCAAACTACAGGAAGCCATGTGACCTGTGGAGCTACTGTGAGGTTTCTGTCCTCCCTCCTACAGTATTGTTGTGGAAAACAGAGAAGAGCAGAGCAGATTACAGCAGAGCAGATTACAGCAGATTACCGCAGAGCAGATTACAGCAGAGCAGAACAGATTACAGCAGAGTAGAGCAGAGCAGATTACAGCAGAGTACAGCAGAGTACAGCAAAGCAGAGTACAGCAGAGCAGAGTTTGGGTCCTGAGGCAAAAAATAGTTGAGAACCACTTCCTGTAGTGGTCTTTAAAGAGATAGCTCTCCTGCCAGAGCAAATCAGCCTTCTTTCTGCTGGGACGGCCTTCTAAGACAATAATAATACTACTAAGATTAGGCCTGGTATTTGCCAGGGACATCACAATACAATATTATTACGATACTTAGGTGCCAATCCGATATCTATTGCGATTCTCACGATTCTATATGTATTGCGATATTCAATATTGTGATTCAATGTTTCAAACATATTGCTCACCATATTATGTCTGATGCATGGGAATGAGAGAGCCATGAGAAAATACGTTTTAAATCAGTCATGGAATTAAATTGGCTCCCTATTTAAAAAGAAGATGAGAGCAAGCTATGAAGGAAAAATAGTTTTGGTGCAGGTACAGCCAACTAGCGCAAAAATAATATTGCGATATTGTCAAAATGAAATGATACGATATATCGTTAAAAAAATTATATCAAGATGTGTAACTGTATAGATATTTTTTCCCCCAAATCACTAATTCAGATGCCACCTATTTTGGGACAGATCTCCTTTGTAAAATAGATCTTTAATCTCCTTGGCATCACCTTTTTAATAAGGAATACATGGTTTATAAATGCATTATAAAATGAATTATTGCTGCATGGTCTCTCAAGCCTAAATACTGTACTGTACATCCACTGGCCTTATTGTGTTCAGCTTGGAGCGCTACATGTTGTCTCTGCACCAGCTTGGAGCGCTACATGTTGTCTCTGCACCGGCTTGGAGCGCTTCATGTTGTCTCTGCACCGGCTTGGAGCGCTACATGTTGTCTTTGCACCGGCTTGGAGCGCTACATGTTGTCTCTGCACCGGCTTGGAGCGCTACATGTTGTCTCTGCACCGGCTTGGAGCGCTACATGTTGTCTCTGCACCGGCTTGGAGTGCTACATGTTGTCTCTGCACCGGCTTGGAGCGCTACATGTTGTCTTTGCACCGGCTTGGAGCTACATGTTGTCTCTGCACCGGCTTGGAGCGCTACATGTTGTCTTTGCACCGGCTTGGAGCGCTACATGTTGTTTCTGCACCGGCTTGGAGCGCTACATGTTGTCTCTGCACCGGCTTGGAGCGCTACATGTTGTCTCTGCACCGGCTTGGAGCGCTACATGTTGTCTTTGCACCGGCTTGGAGCGCTACATGTTGTCTCTGCACCGGCTTGGAGTGCTACATGTTGTCTCTGCACCGGCTTGGAGCGCTACATATTGTCTCTGCACCATTAACCTTCACAGCTGTTTTACTTCAAAGGCAGAATAATGCTACAGACAAAAACCTAGAGAAAGTCCCTGTGTGTGCGTCTCTGTCCTTGTGTGTGTACCTGTTGTGTTCCTAAAGGCTGCATTTGAAATCCCCTTCCTGCCTCTGGGACTCTGGGCTCGACAGCACTCTGTTCTGCTTCTGGCCCAATTTCACTGTAAATGGGCAGCATGCTTCAGTGCCTGCTGGTACCAGGGCTGCTGTTCAGTATGGTTCGGTGCCTGCTGGTACCAGGGCTGCTGTTCAGTATGGTTCAGTGCCTGCTGGTACCAGGGCTGCTGTTCAGTATGGTACAGGGCTGCTGTTCAGCTGTGTGTGTGTGTGTGTGTGTGTGTGTGTGTGTGTGTGTGTGTGTGTGTGTGTGTGTGTGTGTGTGTAAGAGAGAGTGAGCTGCTTTCTCTCAGTGTGTGTGTGCATACGCGCTCTTCATGATAGCTCAGGTTTTTTGTGTTATTGACAGACAGTCTGCTGCAGAACCCACTGCTGCTCTCTCATCAGTATTACAGACAGTCTGCTGCTCTCTCATCAATATTACAGTCTGCTGCTCTCTCATCAGTATTACAGACAGTCTGCTGCAGAACCCACTGCTGCTCTCTCATCAGTATTACAGACAGTCTGCTGCATGCACTTTAAAGTGAATGGCTCACCCTTGCCCTTTTGACGTCTGTTTGCTTTGAAATATTGATGAGAGAGCAGCAGACTGTCTGTAATACTGATGAGAGAGCAGCAGACTGTCTGTAATATTGATGAGAGAGCAGCAGACTGTCTGTAATATTGATGAGAGAGCAGCAGACTGTAATATTGATGAGAGAGCAGCAGACTGTCTGTAATACTGATGAGAGAGCAGCAGACTGTCTGTAATATTGATGAGAGAGCAGCAGACAGTCTGTAATATTGATGTCTGAAAGCTGTCTGAAAGCTGAATTTCTAAATCATCAAGAGGACAAATGGAGAAGAGTCTGGACACATCATGTTGTTCAGTAGAATTGCTTATTTTAGAAGCAGAAACGTATATACCAGAACAGACCAGACAGTCTACAACAGAACAGGCTGTGGGTAACAGATGTGGTAGTAAACATTTATCAGTAAACGGAACAACATTGTCTGTGTGTGTCTCGGTGTGTTTGTGTGTGTGTATGCTAGGGTTATGTGATTAGGTATGACAGTCCTCATTCTTAACTATGTTTACTCAATAGGAAACGTGGTCCTTTATTAGATGGTGAAGTGTTGGAGTTGACACAGTGTGAAGGAGTTCTCTCTTCTCTTTACATGGCCAAAAGAGCCCTGATTGAAGCCGGAATGCTCCAGAATTCTATAGAACGCTCTAGAATCTGCTCTAGAACGGGCTCAGAATTCTCTAGGTAGAATGTTCTCAGAGAGATTCGTGGAGTTATAATTGACAGCAGTCTAAAAGTCTAGTCCAGCAGCACAGTCACAGTGTGGTCGTTGGCTTTATAAATACACCATGCAGGCTGACATTGTTCCAGAATAAACAGTGTTGATGTCACATGTCCGCATGCAGCAGATGGATGGAGCCCCTCCCTGAGAGCAGCATGGGGTCATAGAAATATAAATACTGGAATGGACATTGATGGTTGTATGTGGTCTGAGGTGCTTTGTCCCTTCTAGTAACTCTAGTTCTATGCATGGCCCCAGTCTGGGGTATGGAGACAGGGAAACGTAGCATGGGTTAAAGGTCAGTGTTTCTCAACCTCTGACCTGTGGAATGACCACGGTCTCTGGAATGTTGCTGACCCGTCCCAGGTAGTAAGTTGACTGTCATTGATTTAGTAAATTACTTATTCATTCACAATATGAGTGAAATCATTTTCCTTACAATTTTTTGAATGTTCTCAACTGACTTGCCTAGTTAAATAAAGGATCAATTAAATATATATTTTTTCTCTCTGTCGTCAAGATGGGGGCCACTAAAATGTATTGTCCGCGAGGTGAGGGCCCCCCCAAACCAAATCTTGCTTAGGGCCCTCAAAAGTCTAGAGCCTTCACTGGGTAATGGCACTGTAGCAGACAGCTTGCCAGACAGACAGTCTTGTGTAGCTGGCCTGGTTTGGTACAACGACTGGGGAGACGACGACTGGAGTGACCTAGAATCAGGTTGACCTGAGTGCTTTAAATCCAACAAGGCTCCCTCTATGAAAGGAAATACTCTCTCTCTCTTTCTCCCCCCCTCCCCTTCCCTGCAGCGCCAAGTAGGACAAGTCATCCAGACAGAATAAAATGGAAGTTGCTGGTGATGGATGGAGGAGGGGAATATGGAGGGATGGACAGACTTGAGGCAGTCAGACGCTTGATGTAGAGCAGAAAGGGAGGGGCGGAGCAGTGGAGGGATGGAGAGGGAGAAGAATGCAGGGATGGGGGGTGGAGGGACTCAACGAAGGTAAAGAATGTGGAAGACACTGGGGATGGATGGATGGATGGAGGAAGACAGGCAGGCAGAGGAGGAGGAGGAGGAGGAGGAGGAGGAAGAGGAGGAGGAGGAGTACCAGTGAGAGGGGAGTAGACCTCTGTTTTCATCAGGTAGGAAATAGCACTGATCTGACTAAAGACAGGCAGAGGAGGAGGAGGAGGAGGAGGAGGAAGAGGAGGAGGAGTACCAGTGAGAGGGGAGTAGACCTCTGTTTTCATCAGGTAGGAAATAGCACTGATCTGACTAAAGACAGGCAGCTAGCTCATATCTCGCCAGTATTCATTTAGAAAACATCCCACCATAAAACGCCTTAGTGACATTTATTCTGGATTTAGGGTTAAGATTGTACATGGCACGGGGGGGTACTCTTCTGCTAAGCTTCCCAATGAGGACATGTTTAAGAATCAGTAACCAGGTTTCCACCCAACCTTTTTATGTGAGTAAAGTTTCTGATTAAAACATGTAATAACAGATGGAAACAGAACATTTTTCGGTAAACTTTCCTAATGTCGACAAAACAAAATACGCTAGACAAGGTGGGATCTTTTGGTGTCAGTAAAATAAAACGCTTTTATATGCAAATGATTGGTTCTAATAACCATCATGCCATGTTGTGTGGTCCTCCTGCCTAGACTGGGAAACCATGCAGTCTATCAGGCTACAGATGAAACAATGGTGAAAGTGCACGGTGATGAGCATGATTCTCCTTTCTAATAAATATCCAGGGGTCTTTATTCTGGTGACATCATAATCGATGCTTGGCTGCCGTTTTTGACAAATAAAAATAATTATATGTCAATAATGATCTCATCGTGTAGGCTATACGTGCTCTCAGATAGTTTTCTCTCACTCTAGTCAGCAGAACTATCAATAGAATTGAAAATGAATTTACCTATAATTTTTAAACGCACTACGTCATCGCACACAGCCTTTTATCCTCAACAAGTCCATTAGATGGAAACACATCTCTGATGGGAAAACGTGCATATTGCTTTTTATGCTGATTTTTTATTTATTTTTATATTTGCATGAATATCTGTCGCCAATTGGATGGAAACTATGAACAAACAAATGTCATCTATACCAAGACAACTCTGTGGACTTCACTGATTGGACACAGTAGAGTAATTCCTCACGAAACCCAGACAAAAAATACAATGATTTTGGGGAATTTTCACAATGTTATCCATAGAATAGTCCTTTAGGGGAGGGATTATTTACATACATGTATTTGACATTTGTATCTAAAAGCATAATTGAGAAATAATTTATGAAAGTTGCCATATTTATAACATTCCTAGCTTTACCCAGGCCTCCTTTAAGACTCCATAGTGTTTAATCTGTAGGTACTACAGGCCTCCTTTAAGACTCCATAGCGTTTAATCTGTAGGTGCTACAGGTCTCCTTTAAGACTCCATAGTGTTTAATCTGTAGGTGCTACAGGCCTCCTTTAAGACTCCATAGTGTTTAATCTGTAGGTGCTACAGGTCTCCTTTAAGACTCCATAGTGTTTAATCTGTAGGTGCTACAGGCCTCCTTTAAGACTCCATAGTGTTTAATCTGTAGGTACTAGTTTTACCATTTGCTTTGTATTATGAGTAGTATTTTGATATCATTAACAATTTTTTCTACGTTTTGAATATAGAAAAATATACATATGAATATTGCATTTTTGGGGGGGATTTAGCAAATGTTTCTGTATATTGTTGAACATAATTTACACTAAGACTAGTTATGATCCAATTTGTAAACATTACCAACAGAGTGAATGTGAAAATGGTTTCAAAATGGTCACCCTTTGCTGGTGATTTGCAGGATGTGCAATAATACAAGTAAAAGGAGGGCTGTGATTGGTTACATTGCTTACAATGCCGATTTCGTTGTATAAAATGGGCCATAACTTTAAAACTCAAAAGGAATCACTCAGTAAGGTAACATGTAGCGCCTGTGATATCGTTAAGGGGTCGTAGTTAGGTTAATAGGAGGGAGAGGTCAAAGGTCAGATTGCAGTTTAATACATAGTCAACTGCTTCCTGTTAATAGTAGCCAGCCTCTTCAGGTGGTTTGTTGCAGCAGTGTAATTCTGCCTGTTTCAAGCCCCTCTTTGTCATTCAGGTCCTTGGGGATGATGTGATGTTGGAAGGGAAAGGATTGTGCTGAATGGAGTGATTATTGCATGTAGGTGCAAGAATGAAGAACAGGGAAGCATATAGCCAGCTGTGTGCAGGCTTAACATTATTTCTGACCCTGCACCAGTGGAGAAATGTAGGATGTGCATATCACCATGACACTAAGGGATTTCCATTTAAAACCATGTACTCCCCTAGCTGAGGTCCGCCTCTGCCCCTTTCTTTCCTAGTCTTAAGTGATGGGTGGAGAGAGGGAAGACGAGAGAAAGAGAGGAAGTAAGATGAGAGTGTGAGAGAGAGAGAGAGAAAGGTGTGGGTGTTGCAGTGTAATCCGCTTGTCCGGCTGGTGTTAGGGAGTGATTGGATGAATTAATGGGACCTGAAGACATAGCAGACAGCAAGGCAGACCCAGGCAGTGGGCAGTCGAGGGGCAGTGGCCTTGGAACACACACACAGCATGGGCCAGGTCCGGCGGCAGGGGGGACTGGAGGCTCCTGCCTCTCTCAGCTGTACTAACACAGACACTGAGGGTCATTGTATGGTCTCTCTCTCTCTCTCTCTGTCTGTCTCTGTCTGACACGTACCACCCTGGCTCGGCTAGCCTAATGCCTCTCCTCTCCTCCATGCTAAATGTCACTCAAGGGGTGTGTGTGTGTGTGTGTGTGTGTGTGTGTGTGGCAGCCTCTGATAAGTGGTTGTCACTCTGTCTCTCTCCCCTGGCTCTGACAGATATATTGAACAAGGAGACAGGAGGAAGATGAAGGGGAGGAGTGAGACCGTGGGAGGATAGGGACAGAGAGGAAACAGAGAGAGGGAGACAAAGGAGAGAGACAGAGTAGGGTTGGGCGGTATCTAGATTTTCATATCATCATACCGTCCTTCTCTCATTGTGGGATTTACGGTATTACCGGTTTAGTACACAAGGGGGCGCCAACAAAACACCCATTGGGTGTCTACCAGAATGCTAATGAAATTAGCACAAATAATTGTGAATTTCCATGGAGGATGCTAGCTAAATATGCTAACGAGCAGAAACGGATATAAACATATTGCAAATACAGGCAATCCAGTTTATGACGTTATACATGTATAGGTAGGAGCTATTGAAGGTCCTTTTTGGCGAGTTTGGACATTTACAAGCAAATGTGAACGAGAGACAGTAAATTAACAACGTTTTGAGGCATGCTTGTCTGAAGGAAGAACAGTACTGGCTCAGGAGTAGCATGTGAACAAACTGTGTCTGTCTGGAGTTATTTGGGAAACAGGCTCGGAGAAGAGGGGGGAGGAGCAGACAGGCAAGCAAATCCAAATAGTGGCAGCTATATAGAAGTCATCCAAAGCGCTTTGACTTCTCAAACACGGCAGAAAGCTAACACTATACGATGTCCCATCTCCGTATTAATTCAGCCACTTAGATAACTAGCAGGTTAAACTTAGGCAGAATTCTGTGATTTTCACACAGAAAAAAAGGCATAAAACGCATAAATGTCTTGCTACGTTTTGTAAATGCAGATTTAAAATGCTTCTTATTGTAATTTCTGCTCGGTATCTCAGTTGCACTTCTCCAGTCGGAGGAGAATTTACTAGCAGGCATTATATAAGCAGACCACGATCTGGCTGTAGCCACTTTTCTCTGGTGTAGCCTGCCTTTCTCCAGTAAAATGCTACATTTACTTTAAGCAAAACATTAGGAAATGTAGCTGGTTACATTCCTTCTATGATGAACATTAGAAATATGATGGCCATGCATCGTTTTTGCAAAAAAATTACTTGCTTTTTCATTGTAAGCTCATTTACTTGTGTGGCTGCTAGCCCAAATAGCGTTACACTTCTGTTGTCATCTGATGACAATGAAACTATTTTCTGCCGAATGTGTTGCACTGATGTATTTTCTATGAAGGAAACTATAGTTACACGCCCCACTTATCACTCTATTTATTGAAGCAAAAAAAACACTGTTGAATTTCAATAGAAAACGTTGACCTCTGACCTCTGTCAATACACAGCTGGACGCACCTGCTCCCGCTGTCTCCCGTCGCGCTGTCTCCCGTTGTGCTATCATAGCATTAAGATTCAATGGAACTAAGACGATCTTAGTGCATGTACAATGCTTTTGGGAAACCCAGCCCTGGGGGAACTACGGTAAGCTTCATAATGCAAAATAATGACCTCAATCACTCTGTCTCGTAAACAAGTTGACAGCAGGTGTTTACTTAAGAAGTAGCTACAAATATTACAGTTTATTGAAAAACTTCAAATAAATAGTTTAAATGGTATTGAAAAACCATCCTGTGGATATTTCCAAATACGGTGTACTGTATATACAGTGCATTCGGAAAGTATTCAGACCCCTTCCCTTTTCCACATTTTGTTACGTTACAGGGGGCAAATGTATTATGAATAAAAACGGATAGCTTATTTACATAAGTATTCAGACCCTTTGCTGTGAGACTCGAAATTGAGCTCCTGTTTCCATTGATAATCCTTGAGATGTTTCTACAACTTGATTGGAGTCCATCTGTGGTAAATTCAATTGATTGGACATGATTTGGAAAGGCACACATCTGTCTATATAAGGTCCCACTGTTGACAGTGCATGTCAGAGCAAAATCCAAGCCATGAGGTCTAAGGAATTGTCTGTAGAGCTCCGAGAAAGGATGCTGTCGAGGCACAGATCTGGGGAAGAGAACCAACAAATTTCTGCAGCATTGAAGGTCCCCAAGAACCCAGTGGCCTCCATCATTCTTAAATGGAAGAAGTTTGGAACCACCAAGACTTATCCCAGAGCTGGCCGCCCGGCCAAACTGAGCAATTGAGGGATACGGGCCTTGGTCAGGGAGGTGACCAAGAACCCGATGGTCACTCTGACAGAGCTCTAGAGTTCCTCTGTGGAGATGGGAGAAACTTCCAGAAGGACAACCATCTCTGCAGCACTCGACAATCAGGCCTTTATGGTAGAGTGGCCAGACGGAAGCCCCTCCTCAGTAAAAGGCACATGACAGCCTGCTTGGAGTTTGCCAAAAGGCACCTAAAGACTCTCAGATCATGAGAAACAAGATTCTCTGGTCTGATGAAACCAAGATTGAACTCTTTGGCCTGAATGCCAAGCGTCATGTCTGGAGGAAACCTGGCACCATCCCTATGGTGAAGCATGGTGGTGGCAGCATCATGCTGTGGGGAGGTTTTTCAGCAGCAGGGACTGGGAGACTAGTCAGGATCGAGGGAAAGATGAACAGAGCAATGTACAGAGACCTCAGGACCTCAGACTGGGGCGAAGGTTCATCTTCCAACAGGACAACGGCACCTAAGCACACAGCCAATACAATGTAGGATTGGCTTTGGGACAAATCTCTGAATGTCCTTGAGTGGCCCAGCCAGAGCCCGGACTTGAACCCTATCGAACATCTCTGGAGAGACCTGAAAACAGTTGTGCAGCGACGCTCCCCATCCAACCTGACAGAGCTTGAGAGGATCTGCAGAGAAGAATGGGAGAAACTCCCCAAATACAGGTGTGCCAAGCTTGTAGCTTCATACCCAAGAAGACTCAAGGCAGTAATCACTGCCAAAGGTGCTTCAGCAAAGTACTGAGTAAAGGGTCTGAATACTTATGTAAATGTGATATTTCCATTTTTTTAATTATTATTGTAAATTAGCAAAAATATCTGAAACCCTGTTTTTGCTTTGTCATTATGGGGTATTGTCTGTAGATTGATGGGGTGGACAATATAATCAATTTTAGAATAAGGCTGTAATGTAACAACATATTGAAAAAGTCAAATGGTCTGAATTGTTTCCGAATGCACTATAGCGCCCAACAATAGAGGAGGGAGAGAGCAGGAGAGACAGAGGAGAGCAGCTATGGACTGGAACTATTTATAATACAGTGCCCCCTCACTGCACAGCTGGCAGTGGCACCAGCCCTACCCTACACTACATTCTGCAATTTCCCCTCAGCCGTTTCCATGGAGACCCTGTGATTGATGGGGTCGTGGCCCCTGGTGGGAGTGGCTTTCTTTGGCAGCTCCCCTCACTGAAATATAGGAGCTGACTGAGGAAGCACACCCAAGAAGTTGACGAGGTGCAGAGCAACGGACCATAAACTTTAAGGGCCGGTTTCCCGGACCCTGATCAAGTCTAGTCCTGGACTAAAATACATTTTCAACGTAGAATCTGGGTCCAGGAAACTGGCCCTAAAAATAATAATTTAGCAAACAGCCTCTAAATAATGAATAACTAGGATTGATATAGAGCATGTGTTATATTTCCTTCCTAATGAAAAGCATGAGCTGGAGCACAACCCAACAAAAAGGTTGGTAGAGGTTCTGAGTAACGGTCGAGTTAACTGTGTGCTATAAAAGTAAATAGTCACACACACACTCTACAAGCTCCCAGTCATTTATTGGGTAAACCACTAACGTTTCAGCATCACTGTGCCTCCTTCTTCAGGGCGATGTCATGAATGCTTGAACCAGGTTCTGTAGGCAAACACTGCAATTAGTGCAACCAATGACAACAGTGAGGGGTGTGTCATAGTTATTAGGGTGAAGACAATAGTTTACAGCATGTTGAATATATTAGGCTATTGTTATCATATTACAACATAATTAGATATTATACATCAACATACATTATTAGTTCATTTCATATGCATTTCCTTGTTTCCATTTCATCTTTGTTCCATGTAATGTTTTGGTTCAACCTAATGCATAATAAGCATCATGAACAGGAGGAACATCTTGGGTGCATGCTGATAAGCTGTAGAAAGAATAGCAGACTTGTTCATAAAAATATATATTTCCTTGCTGGCCAAATTTGCATTAAAAAAATAGTCTATCCATAGTTTGGGGAATTTTCGATGCTCCCTGACTGTCCAGTGATTATTAGAGAGCCGGACAGTCTACAAACTGTATGAATATAGGTCCATTGTCATTTCTACACAGTTTCCATTTGGTTTATAATTTTAAACTATATTGAGTTTGTTCTTATTTAATTGTTTTACTCCAACCAGACTGGACCCCCTCATATAGAGTGACTGTATTTCTACTAAAGCCCCTCTCAGTGAAGCAGTGTTTTAAACCATGGCTCTGTTATGTTCTGGTGCTACTCTCTCTCTGTCACTGTCTCTGTCGCTCTCTCTGTGTCACTCTCTCTCTCTGTCACTCTCTCTCTCTCTGTGTCACTCTCTCTCTCTCTGTGTCACTGTCTCTGTCACTCTCTCTCTCTCTGTCACTCTCTCTGTCTGTCTCTCTCTCTGTCACTGTCACTCTCTCTCGCTCTCTCTGTCACTCTCTCTATGTGTCACTCTCTCTCTCTGTCACTCTCTCTCTCTGTCACTCTCTCTCTCTGTCACTCTCTCTCTGTCACTCTCTCTCTGTCACTCTCTCTCTGTCACTCTCTCTCTGTCACTCTCTCTCTGTCACTCTGTCACTCTCTCTCTGTGTCACTCTCTCTCTCTGTGCCACTCTCTCTCTCTCTGTGCCACTCTCTCTCTCTCTCTCCCTGTCACTCTCTCTCTGTCACTCTCTCTCTCTTTCTCTGTCACTCTCTCCCTCTTTCTGTCACGCTCTCTCTTTCTCTGTCACTCTCTCTCTCTTTCTGTCACGCGCTCTCTCTCTTTCTCTGTCACGCTCTCTGTCACTCTCTTTCTCTGTCACTCTCTCTCTGTCACTCTCTCTCTCTGTCACTCTCTCTCTTTCTCTGTCACTCTCTCTCTCTTTCTCTGTCACTCTCTCTCTCTTTCTCTGTCACTCTCTCTCTCTTTCTGTCACGCGCTCTCTCTCTTTCACGCTCTCTGTCACTCTCTTTCTCTGTCACTCTCTCTCTGTCACTCTCTCTCTGTCACTCTGTCACTCTCTCTCTGTCACTCTGTCACTCTCTCTGTGTCACTCTCTCTCTCTGTGCCACTCTCTCTCTCTGTGCCACTCTCTCTCTCTCTGTGCCACTCTCTCTCTCTCTCTCCCTGTCACTCTCTCTCTGTCACTCTCTCTCTCTCTCTCTCTCTGTCACGCTCTCTCTGTCACGCTCTCGCTCTGTCACGCTCTCGCTCTGTCACGCTCTCGCTCTGTCACGCTCTCTCTTTCTCTCACGCTCTCTCTTTCTCTGACGCTCTCTCTTTCTCTGACGCTCTCTCTCTTTCTCTGTCACGCTCTCTCTCTTTCTCTGTCACGCTCTCTCTCTTTCTCTGTCACGCTCTCTCTCTTTCTCTGTCACGCTCTCTCTCTTTCTCTGTCACGCTCTCTCTCTTTCTCTGTCACGCTCTCTCTCTTTCTCTGTCACGCTCTCTCTCTTTCTCTGTCACTCTCTCTCTCTGTCACTCTCTCTCTCTGTCACTCTCTCTCTCTGTCACTCTCTCTCTCTGTCACTCTCTCACTCTGTCACTCTGTCACTCTGTCACTCTGTCACTCTCTCACTCTGTCACTCTCTCACTCTGTCACTCTCTCACTCTGTCACTCTCTCACTCTGTCACTCTCTCACTCTGTCACTCTCTCACTCTGTCACTCTCTCACTCTGTCACTCTCTCACTCTGTCACTCTCTCACTCTCTCACTCTCTCACTCTGTCACTCTGTCACTCTGTCACTCTGTCACTCTGTCACTCTCTCACTCTCTCACTCTGTCACTCTCTCACTCTCTCACTCTCTCACTCTCTCACTCTCTCACTCTGTCACTCTCTCACTCTCTCACTCTGTCACTCTCTCTCTCTGTCACTCTCTCTCTCTGTCACGCTCTCTCTCTGTCACGCTCTCTCTCTGTCACGCTCTCTCTCTGTCACGCTCTCACTCTGTCACGCTCTCACTCTGTCACGCTCTCACTCTGTCACTCTCTCACTCTCTCTCTCTCTCTCTGTCACTCTCTCTTTTTCTGACAGCTCCCGTGTAGTCACATTGTCTTTGTGGCCCTCATGGCCTCTCATCCATTAGGCTTAATGGTTTCTATCAGGTGGGAACATGGAGAGCTACAGCTGCAGTGGATGGAGGACATGTCAAGCTATAGGCTGATAAGATGTCCATACCACTGGCTGCGTGAAATAGGATGGCCATGGGCAGGGCCTCTGCCACTGATCTGTCTGGTATATAGGATGGCCATGGGCAGGGCCTCAGCCACTGATCTGTCTGGTATATAGGATGGCCATGGGCAGGGCCTCAGCCACTGATCTGTCTGGTATATAGGATGGCCATGGGCAGGGCCTCAGCCACTGATCTGTCTGGTATATAGGATGGCCATGGGCAGGGCCTCAGCCACTGATCTGTCTGGTATATAGGATGGCCATGGGCAGGGCCTCAGCCACTGATCTGTCTGGTATAATAGGATGGTTATGGGCTGGTGTTATGTCTGATATAATAGGATGGTTATGGGCTGGGGATATGTCTGATATAATAGGATGGTTATGGGCTGGGGATATGTCTGATATAATAGGATGGTTATGGGCTGGTGTTATGTCTGATATAATAGGATGGTTATGGGCTGGGGATATGTCTGATATAATAGGATGGTTATGGGCTGGTGATATTTCTGATATAATAGGATGGTTATGGGCTGGGGATATGTCTGATATAATAGGATGGTTATGGGCTGGGGATATGTCTGATATAATAGGATGGTTATGGGCTGGGGATATGTCTGATATAATAGGATGGTTATGGGCTGGTGATATGTTTGATATAATAGGATGGTTATGGGCTGGGGATATGTCTGATATAATAGGATGGTTATGGGCTGGGGATATGTCTGATATAATAGGATGGTTATGGGCTGGTGATATGTCTGATATAATAGGATGGTTATGGGCTGGTGATATGTCTGATATAATAGGATGGTTATGGGCTGGTGATATGTCTGATATAATAGGATGGTTATGGGCTGGTGATATGTCTGATATAATAGGATGGTTATGGGCTGGGGATATGTCTGATATAATAGGATGGTTATGGGCTGGGGATATGTCTGGTATAATAGGATGGTTATGGGCTGGGGATATGTCTGATATAATAGGATGGTTATGGGCTGGGGATATGTCTGATATAATAGGATGGTTATGGGCTGGGGATATGTCTGATATAATAGGATGGTTATGGGCTGGGGATATGTCTGATATAATAGGATGGTTATGGGCTGGTGATCTGTCTGATATAATAGGATGGTTATGGGCTGGGGATCTGCTGGATGTGGCAAGGAGGGCGATGACAGTTAGGGATGTTCCAGAGTGGGATCTCTGATACTTCTAGAGTAAATGAGACCCTTGCTGATTTGCAGGATGTGCAATGATAAAAGTGAAAGGAGGGCTGTGATTGGTTACATTGCTTACTATTCCAATTTCTCGAGAAAGGTGCAATTCCGGCCAGTAATTTGGGCCATTCCAGCATGTGGGCATTCCTGCATCTGCAGGAACCCCTCTTTTATACTTTTATACTTTTGAAGTTAGGGACAGGTGGGAGGCTGGGGTGCTCAAGTACAGTAGGTGGCATTAATGCACAATGACTTTGGATGCCAGCCGCGGATAAACCCCACAGAAGAAGGGGCGAGGTCGACAACGGTAACTAGCTAGCCATACACTGGTGGACATCGTCCTTCGTCCCGGCCTGTCCGGCACTGTTTTCCCACAGTTCTGTTAATGACGACGAGGGCAGGTGTTCGGCAGGCGGAAGCGAAGGACACCGTGTACATAGCAGGTGGGAACAACACTGTATTCTAGCTAACTATCAAGCTAGCTAGTACACGGTGTCATCCTAGCCTCCCATCTGCTGTGCTAGCGGGAGGAAGGGACCTGCCTGTCGGGCACGGTTTTCTCCTGTACACAACAGCCGGGGGCGACACCATGTGCTAACTAGCAAGCTAGCATACGGTGTCGCTAACTAGCAAGCTAGCTAGCTAGCACACATTGTCACCATAGCCTCTCTTCTGCTGCTGTGCTTGCGGGAGGCAGGGACGACATTCATACAGGAACTTATAGGGTGCTCGACGGAGGGCGTTCATGCAGGAACGAATGGGATGTTTGATGGTGGGCGTTCCTGCAGGAACCAATCGGATGTTTGAGGGTGGGCGTTCCTGCAGGAACCAATGGGATGTTTGAGGGTGGGCGTTCCTGCAGGAACCAATGGGATGTTTGATGGTGGGCGTTCCTGCAGGAACCAATGGGATGTTTGATGGTGGGCGTTCCTGCAGGAACCAATGGGATGTTTGAGGGTGGGCGTTCCTGCAGACACCAATGGGATGTTTGAGGGTGGGCGTTCCTGCAGACACCAATGGGATGTTTGAGGGTGGGCGTTCCTGCAGGAACCAATGGGATGTTTGAGGGTGGGCGTTCCTGCAGGAACCAATGGGATGTATGAGGGTGGGCGTTCTTGCAGATGCAGGAACCAATGGGATGTTTGAGGGTGGGCGTTCCTGCAGGAACCAATGGGATGTTTGAGGGTGGGCGTTCCTGCAGGAACCAATGGGATATATGAGGGTGGGCGTTCCTGCAGATGCAGGAACCAATGGGATATATGAGGGTGGGCGTTCCTGCAGATGCAGGAACCAATGGGATGTTTGAGGGTGGGCGTTCCTGCAGCAACCAATGGGATGTTTGAGGGTGGGCGTTCCTGCAGGAACCAATGGGATGTATGAGGGTGGGCGTTCCTGCAGATGCAGGAACCAATTGGATGTTTGAGGGTGGGCGTTCCTGCAGGAACCAATGGGATGTATGAGGGTGGGCGTTCCTGCAGGAACCAATGGGATGTTTGAGGGTGGGCGTTCCTGCAGGAACCAATGGGATGTTTGAGGGTGGGCATTCCTGCAGGAACCAATGGGATGTTTGAGGGTGGGCATTCCTGCAGGAACCAATGGGATGTATGAGGGTGGGCGTTCCTGCAGACACATGCAGGAACTTCACAAATTGCGAGCTGCAGTTACACACTATTGAATTTCTCTGTATAAAATCGACGATCATTTTTAAACTATCAGAGATCCCACTCTGGAACTTTGATATGCGATATGCCTGTAGAGTATATTATGTTCACCAATATATATATATTAAACAAAATGCCAAATCAAAAATTTTATATTTTCAAAATGTATAGAAAGTTATTAAAATCAGAATACTAGTCATATTACAGAGCAAAGGTAAAGCTTCATATGACACCAATGTTTGCTATGTAGCACCTACAGATTAAACACTATGGAGTCTTAAAGGAGGCCTGTAGCACCTACAGATTAAACACTATGGAGTCTTAAAGGAGGCCTGTAGCACCTACAGATTAAACACTATGGAGTCTTAAAGGAGGCCTGTAGCACCTACAGATTAAACACTATGGAGTCTTAAAGGAGGCCTGTAGCACCTACAGATTAAACACTATGGAGTCTTAAAGGAGGCCTGTAGCACCTACAGATTAAACACTATGGAGATTTAAAATAAATGCACATGAGCCTCTGCTAAATGAATCAAATCTAAATCTAAATGTGTGTTAAAGGAGGCCTGAGTAAGGCCAAAATGTCATAAATATGCCAACTTGATTAATTATCTCAATTTTACTTTTAGATACAAATGTCAAATATATGTAAACAATCCTTCCTCCAAAGTACTCTTCTATGGATTACATTTCTTGAAAATCCCCCCAAATCATGGTCTTTTTTTGTCTGGTTTTCGTGAGGAATCACTCGTGTGCTACTGTCACAGTTGTGAGTGGACCACAATAACTCTGGTTTTAGGCCTAAGATCTTGTTCAGAATATTTGAAAGCATCTCCCAAACATTTTAATATGTGTGAACCATCTTAATTCTGTAATCTAATGGTGGTTGGTGATTTGTGTTTGGTAACAAATAAATCTGCTTCTTATTGATCTGATTTGGTTTTAGTCTGTGATTGATTGGACCATCCTGGGTAAATCTGTGATTGATTAGAATGTCCTGGCCAACGGACTATGACTAGGTAAACTGATCTGTGATCTGTTGCAGAAATGAATTCTGTGTAAAACCTCTTACTGAACCTTTTTTCAGATGTATGTAGAATGTGCAGACTCATTGTGTTGTTACATAGGGGAGAAGGATGAGGGACTGGCACAACGCCAGCAGTTGTTTTGTTCAGTGTTTCCCAACCCCGGTCCTCCAGTTCCACCAACAGTACACAGTTGTATTGTATCCCTGGACAAACACACCTCATTCAACTGGTCAACTAATCACCAAGCCCTCAATGAGTTGAATGAGGTGTGTTTGTCCAAGGATACAATACAAATGTGTACTGTTGGTGGAACTGGAGGACCGGGGTTGGGAAACACTGGGCTAGGGTACAGCAGGTGTGTGTGTACAGTGTGTGGTACTGGAGGACCGGGGTTGGGAAACACTGGGCTAGGGTACAGCAGGTGTGTGTGTACAGTGTGTGGTACTGGAGGAGCAGGGTTGGGAAACACTGGGCTAGGGTACATTAGGTGTGTGTGTACAGTGTGTGGTACTGGAGGAGCAGGGTTGGGGAAACTCTGGGCTAGGGTACATTAGGTGTGTGTGTACAGTGTGTGTGTGTGTATCAGGTAATATCACTGATGTGATCAGTGGCAGGTCCTGGTACTCCTGTCCTTTGCTAACGTTATTTAACAGAACAAACAGTGGACATTTCCTATTTGCCACATAGAGACGCTAATCCACTTTACTACCCGCTACGCCTTCTAATAAAAGACAAGACGTGACTTCATTCACCCACGGCGTGTGTGTCCACAGAAACCCTCCCAGTTAAATCCAGTCAACATGACAACAGCCATGTTTCAGGCCTGGTTAACAGCCCTAAATGGAAACTCACAACAGCCATGTTTCAGGCCTTGTTAACATCCCTAAATGGAAACTCACAACAGCCATGTTTCAGGCCTTGTTAACAGCCCTAAATGGAAACTCACAACAGCCATGTTTCAGGCCTTGTTAACATCCCTAAATGGAAACTCACAATATTATGTATTATTGTGCATCTACATGCTCTTCCCCTGTGGTAGAGAGGTTAACCGCTTGAGGGTAAATCAGTTGAACAGCCCAGTTGAACACACACACAGGTTTCTGTTAGTAAAATGTGGCGCCGGACATTAGACCTGCAGCATTTTAATTTACCGGACATTTGAGAAATTTACCCGACCCATATACATTGGGTGCTTTACCTCGTAATGCCGTCCACCCACGTCCATGACGTCCACCCACGTCCACTCATAATGACGTCCATCCATAATGACGTCCACCCACGTCCACTCATAATGACGTCCACCCACGTCCACTCATAATGACGCCCACCCACATCCACGTCCACTCATAATGACGTCCACCCACGTCCACTCATAATGACGTCCACCCACGTCCACTCATAATGACGTCCACTCATAATGACGTCCACCCACGTCCACTCATAATGACGTCCACCCACGTCCACTCATAATGACGTCCACCCACGTCCACTCATAATGACGTCCACTCATAATGACGTCCACCCACGTCCACTCAATGACGTCCACCCACGTCCACTCATAATGACGCCCACCCACATCCACGTCCACTCATAATGACGCCCACCCACGGCCACTCATAATGACGTCCACTCATAATGACGTCCACCCACGTCCACTCATGACGCCCACCCACATCCACGTCCACTCATAATGACGTCCACCCACGTCCACTCATAATGACGTCCACCCACGTCCACTCATAATGACGCCCACCCACATCCACGTCCACTCATAATGACGTCCACCCACGTCCACTCATAATGACGCCCACCCACGTCCACTCATAATGACGTCCACCCACGTCCACTCATAATGACGTCCACCCACGTCCACTCATGACGCCCACCCACGTCCACTCATAATGACGTCCATCCATAATGACGTCCACCCACGTCCACTCTTAATGACGTCCACCCACGTCCACTCATAATGACGTCCACCCACATCCACTCATAATGACGTCCACTCATAATGACGTCCACCCATGTCCACTCATAATGACGCCCACGTCCACTCATAATGACGTCCACCCACGTCCACTCATAATGACGTCCACCCACGTCCACTCATAATGACGTCCACCCACGTCCACTCATAATGACGTCCACCCACGTCCACTCAGTCCACTCATAATGATGTCCACCCACGTCCACTCATAATAACGTCCACCCACGTCCACTCATAGTGACGTCCACCCACGTCCACTCATAATGACGTCCACCCACGTCCACTCATAATGACGTCCACCCACGTCCACTCAAAATGACGTCCACCCACGTCCACTCATAATGACGTCCACTCATAATGAAGCCCACCCACGTCCACTCATAATGACGTCCACTCATAATGACGTCCACCCATAATGACACCCACCCACATCCACTCATAATGACGTCCACTCATAATGACGTCCACCCACGTCCACTCATAATGACGCCCACCCACATCCACATCCACTCATAATGACGTCCACCCACGTCCACTCATAATGACGCCCACCCCCATCCATAATGACGTCCACCCACGTCCACTCTTAATGACGTCCACCCACGTCCACTCTTAATGATGCCCACCCACGTCCACTCATAATGACGCCCACCCACGTCCACTCATAATGACGTCCACCCACGTCCACTCATAATGACGTCCATCCATAATGACGTCCACCCACGTCCACTCTTAATGACGTCCACCCACGTCCACTCTTAATGACGTCCACCCACGTCCACTCATGACGTCCACTCATAATGACGTCCACCCACGTCCACTCATAATGACGTCCACCCACGTCCACTCATAATGACGTCCACCCACGTCCACTCATAATGACGTCCATCCATAATGACGTCCACCCACGTCCACTCTTAACGACGCCCACCCACGTCCACTCATAATGACGCCCACCCACGTCCACTCTTAATGACGCCCACCCACGTCCACTCTTAATGACGCCCACCCACGTCCACTCTTAATGACGCCCACCCACGTCCACTCTTAATGACGTCCACCCACGTCCACTCATAATGACGTCCGCCCACGTCCACTCATAATGACGCCCGCCCACGTCCACTCATAATGATGTCCACTCTTAATGACGTCCACCCACGGTGCTCAGAATGACAGTCACATTTTGATTGTGGCAATTCATATTAACAGACATGCAAATCGGCAGGTAGCCTACTGGTTAGAGCGTTGGGCCATTAACCAAATGGTTGCTTGATCAAATCCCTGAGCTGACAAGGTAAAAATCTGTCGTTCTGACCCTGACCCTGAACAAGGCAGTTAACCCACTGTTCCCCGGTAGGCCGTCATTGTAAATAATAATTTGTTCTTAACTGACTTGCCTAGTTAAATAAAGGTGCAATGATGTGCAGTCCTTCTTACCGAATTCTGATTCTGCACTTTGAAGTTAGAATACCCGATCACATTTACTTTTCCTCAGTCAACTTGATGATTAACTTATAGCAAAAATCACTAGCCTGTCAATCTGCTATCTACCATAGCGGAAAAGTTTCCCTATTCTATTGGTCAGTTTATTGAGAAAGAAGTAGCCTTTTCCAAACAGACTCTGGTACAGTTGTGGGACGATGGATCCCAAATTCATACAGCCAGTGGTGGATGTAGGTATAGGCTTCATACAGCCAGTGGTGGATGTAGGTATAGGCTTCATGCAGCCAGTGGCGGATGTAGGTATAGGGCTTCATACAGCCAGTGGTGGATGTAGGTATAGGCTTCATACAGCCAGTGGTGGATGTAGGTATAGGCTTCATGCAGCCAGTGGTGGATGTAGGTATAGGGCTTCATGCAGCCAGTGGTGGATGTAGGTATAGGCTTCATGCAGCCAGTGGTGGATGTAGGTATAGGCTTCATGCAGCCAGTGGTGGATGTAGGTATAGGGCTTCATGCAGCCAGTGGTGGATGTAGGTATAGGCTTCATGCAGCCAGTGGTGGATGTAGGTATAGGCTTCATGCAGCCAGTGGTGGATGTAGGTATAGGCTTCATACAGCCAGTGGCGGATGTAGGTATAGGCTTCATACAGCCAGTGGTGGATGTAGGTATAGGGCTTCATGCAGCCAGTGGTGGATGTAGGTATAGGGCTTCATACAGCCAGTGGTGGATGTAGGTATAGGCTTCATACAGCCAGTGGGGGATGTAGGTATAGGGCTTCATACAGCCAGTGGTGGATGTAGGTATAGGCTTCATACAGCCAGTGGCGGATGTAGGTATAGGCTTCATACAGCCAGTGGTGGATGTAGGTATAGGCTTCATACAGCCAGTGGTGGATGTAGGTATAGGCTTCATGCAGCCAGTGGTGGATATAGGTATAGGCTTCATGCAGCCAGTGGTGGATGTAGGTATAGGCTTCATACAGCCAGTGGTGGATGTAGGTATAGGCTTCATACAGCCAGTGGGGGATGTAGGTATAGGCTTCATGCAGCCAGTGGCGGATGTAGGTATAGGCTTCATACAGCCAGTGGTGGATGTAGGTATAGGGCTTCATACAGCCAGTGGTGGATGTAGGTATAGGGCGGCACGGGGCGGGCGCCCGCACATAAAAAAAAAAAAAACTGGAATGGTGACATTTGTGTGTTTGGTTTTCTATCGCTCATTTGCACGTCACGTCAATGATATCATGTCACCGTGTGGGACTGTGGGTCAATTAACCTTGTCGGAGTGGGCGCCCTGATTCTAGTTTGTGATCTAGGCAGGCTACTGCCTGGGAAGGTCTCCCACTCAGAAGTATGAGATGGGGAGGAGGGCGGGGGTAGGTTGACCTCAGGTCTCCCCACTAGAAGCCCGGGAATCTATCAATATATTACAGCATCCCTGCTGTAAATTTACAGCAGGGATGCTGTAATATGTTTTACAGTAAGGAAAATCATACCTTAAACTATATTACAGCATCACTGCTGTAAAGCAAAAGTAACTGTGGTGCCAGTATAATTGTAAATTTACAGGGAAATACCTACAGTAATATACAATTATTTTACAGTACTAAGCAGCAGGTTGTCTTGAGAAGACAGCTCCCTGAAGTGTAATATTGTAAGAAAAACAATTTGTGCAACCCGAGTTGCAGTAACCTAAAATCACAAAATGTACATATTCAAAATATTAAAATCATGTGTAATAGTACAGTATAAACACCATTAATCATATAAACTTGACAAGTATAAAAGCACTATTTCTTACATCTGCCAAGAGGAACAGAGATTCGTCCTTCTCTTTGAAGTGGGTCATTAACAAAAGAATCGCTGTTAGATCGTTATTGCCTCTGATGTAACCGTCAATATCATTCAGCAGGCTCTGGATCTCTCTCCTCAACTTGGTCTTTTGGCTTTTAAAAAAGTTGACAATTCTCTTACCCTTGTTCAGGAGAGCTTGAGTCAGGCGACTGTCAATCACGATGCCAGTGAGGGTAGTGAAGTGGTCGCAGAGCCATAACTTGGTGAAAAGGAAAGGCCACTGTTCCTGGAGGTCACTGATGCTTGGAGGAGGACAAGTGTACTATCCATTGTTACAGATCCTATCCATTCTTCATTTTCTTTTTAAAAAATACAAAGAAAAAAAACTGTTAGGCTATGAGCTGCACTCCATACAAGCACAAGAGGACAAACAAACAATTTACAGAAATATTTGTATATTTTTTACTTTTATGTATTTTTATTATTTCTGTACCTTTTATTGCATATGCTTCGCTCCCTCATAGCATAAATGATTTATTTTCAAGGCAAACAAATGAACTATTTACAGAACCTTTTTAACCTTGTGTGTATGTACACACTCTTAGAAAAAAGGGTCCGGAAGGGTTCTTTGGCTGTCCCCATAAGAGAACCCTTTTTGGTTCCAGGTAGAGCCCTTTTGGGTTCCATGTAGAACCCTCTGTGGAAAGGGTTCTGTATGGAGTTCTAACTAGAACCAAAAGGGTTATACATGTACCTGGAATCAAAAAGGGATCTTCAAAGGGTTCTCCTATGGGGACAGCCAAATAACCATTTTAGGTTCTAGATAGCATATTCTTTCATAAGAATTTCATAAATATGTTACATTTATCAGTCAAGATTTCACCTCTTTGGTTGAAGGACTGAAGCAATTCCCGGCACTGTATTGGCATCAAATGGTATTTTATGTCCTCGGGCAATTGGTGTTTAATTGCATCTTGAAGACCCTCCACATCTCCACATCCACACTGGTTTAAGGAGAACACACTGAGTGATGCAGTGAAACAGAGAAACCTGACACTTTATAAACTGGTGGTGGGTAATAATCACTCAGACTATTTGTATTAACACAATTAATCAGAGAATCTGGTATAAAATGAACCTCGAGATCGACCAGTGACACAGACTGATACACCTTAACAATTAAATGGACCTGTGACAGACTGATACACTTTAACAATTAAATGGACCAGTGACAGACTGATACACCTTAACAATTAAATGGACCTGTGACAGACTGATACACCTTAACAATTAAATGGACCTGTGACAGACTGATACACTTTAACAATTAAATGGACCAGTGACAGACTGATACACTTTAACAATTAAATGGACCTGTGACACAGACTGATACACCCCAACAATTAAATGGACCTGTGATGCTGTGACCAGAATCAGTGAGATCTTTCCAAATGTGCATCCGTCATCATTTTCTCCCATTACAACAACAAGGCCTTTAGTGTATGTTTTTACTTTGTATACAATTTTAGACACCTCTGCAGTGATTTGCGAACCCTTTTGACTGTACAGCACCCTGAATGACGTTTGTATAGTTACTCCTCAAATTAATTCACGACACCAACAACTTCAATGCTATGTGGAAACAATTGGCCGCTGCATAAGTAAGATTGAAGTAACTGGTGGCTCTCAGACACGTTGTCTGGCACACTCCACGAACAAATGAGTCGCCCAAATTGCAGGATGAGGTCGGGGTAGTGTAACAAGTAGTGTTGCTTTGGTACAAGTGCACTCTACCCCACAAGCAAAACTGTAGTTCGCCACATTTCTATGTTTTTTTGCATGAGTAATGAATGACTTTATATTTAGGAAACAGAAATGGCGAGATTTACACCTGTACATTCCCAATAAAGCTACTTCCAGCTGCCAGCCAGCCTGCAATATGAAAATTACACTACCCCCTGCCACCAAATTACATGCACATACCAAAGAGCTATCATGCTATATGTTACCATGCAACTCATGCCAACTACACAATCTCAAGATAAAACATGTAATAGACTACAAGGCTAAATAAAATATCAGTCTGTGCCTGATGATTCAGATATCATTCAGTTAACGTTGCCTAATTAATGGTTGGATGAGGATAACTTCTGAAAGATTAGCAAAAGCATGAGGAAAATTAAATGCCACGACCATCGCCCTGAACAATGCTAGCAGGCTAATCACACAATCTGAAGAAAATTAAAATAAAAGATAAGTTTAATATCCCGCTGGGCAAAATATCAGTCTGTGCCGATTGTTGATTATTAATTAAATGGACTAATAAGGATAACAAAAGCAAGGGGAATATTCCACTACACTTTTGCTAAATCACACGCACCCCCAGACTGAATCGAGCTAACGACGTTGTTAACCATTTAGAGAAAGGTGTCCAATGGAGTTCGCCATCTCTGAGCTTTAATTTAGCTAATGTTAGCAAGCACCATTCCCTTTTCATCTGAGACGCCTCTCATTCCAACTACAGAATCACCCCAAAAAGTATACATCCCAAGGCAAAATCTCAGTCCGTGCCTGCTGACAAACTAAAGGTGCATTCGACATAGCTAAACTCTCGCTCCCTCCCTAGACGAACAGTAGTTTTGTCCAGTGAAGCCTACGACCACTTAGCCACAAATACCATAGCGTTAGCATCATGCTACCCATGCCATGCACCCACCGGTTAAGTAGCCTATCCAAAGAAACACACATATGGATTTCTGCACGTTGTTAATACTAAAATGATTTGCTCTATAGCTACAATATCACTGATAATTTTACCAGAAAGAAAGATCAACGCAACAGACTGACATGTCAATTTGGCAACTGTTAGCTAACAGAATCCAAACAAGCTCACGTTAGTTAGTAGCTAGTGAAGAAAACCTGCAGTAGATATATAGAAGTATATAGTATATGGAATTAATGTTAGTACATATCTAGCAGCTGCTCAAAAATATTTAAAAATAAAATCCCCCGAAAAACACATTAAATATCTCGAGTAGAACAGAAAGCTTCTTGGTGCAGAGCATCGCGTTAGTGGAAATCAAGTATGTTCTCAAGGGAGGCCTGGTTGTACATAGGTTCGAGTCACGTCGGGGACATTGTTAGAATTTTAGCTTTCCCTAACCTTTACCTAATTATCCTAACCTGCTGCGTTGTTTCTCGTAACGTGCTACGAAAAGTAACTTCTGCTAGTCAAAACCGACAGACCTGCCCTGACAACAGTCTTGGTTTCAACTATGAGATTACAGCTCTCTTTCGCTCTGTCTCACACACACACCACAGACCGTTTGGCGCCACCAACCACAGCGGTGTTCGGGTACTACTGTAAAGAAATACAGTAAGTTAAAAGTAATTTTTATAGGAGGCTTACAGTTAATAACAGTATTTGTCAGCATTTTATCCACAATGCAGTGCAATCTACAGCATTATTGCTGTAAAACACATTTAAGGTATTATACTGCGCATTCTACAGTGTTTTACTGTTGAAATGACAGAAAAGTCTTAGTGTACTTGTAGCAGATGTTGTAGGATCAGATGGATAACAGGTTCTGTCCGCACCTAGCTATCACTGTAATAAGGGTCGTCTAAAGGAGACCAAATACGGCGTGTGAAGTGCTCATATTTACTTTAAATGAAAAAGACTTTGCAAAAGTAACAAACCGACCAAACAACAGTCCCATCAGGTACAAACAACAAAACGGAAAACAACCACCCACAAAACCCCATGAAAAACAGGCTGCCTAAGTATGGCTTCCAATCAGAGACAACGAAAAACACCTGCCTCTGATTGGAAACCATACCCGGCCACAACATAGAAAATACAGCATAGAACGACAATCTAGACAACCCACATAGAAAACAGAAAACCCAAAATACATGGACAAAAACACCCCCCTGTCACGCCCTGACCAATCTACTATGGAATAATGACCTCATACTAAGGTCAGAACGTGACAATCACTTTGGAGGGCAGCCGGCCTGCAGAGTGCTCATTGCCAGCCAGGAAGCCCTGTTCTTCCTCAAAAATATCCTAATAAATCCATCAGAATATGTTACATCTTCATCCCATAATATTTAAGGCAGTATGATGTTACGGCTGTTGATGTTTAGACTTATAGTAGCCACCCAAACTAGGCCTATCTGAAATATGAAAATGATCAATCAAATGACTAGATAGCCAATTGTTCTGGCTAAGATCTGTCAGTAGTATATTGCTAAACTGTATTTTATATGGGTGATAAAGGTAGGCCTACTCAGTCATGCAAAACTGGAGGGAATGAAACAAGTTCTTTCTGGTCACCAATCTGGATATGCACGTCTGAAATTATACCACCACCAAAAAGGGCCCTATGGAGACTGGAAGGGCAATGGGGCTTGTGCTCTGTACTGTACTGTAGGGTTGCACGGGTCAGCTGGTTGTTCACCCGCATACGTCTGCAATTGCTAATAACACATCCGCAACCACCGGACAAGATGTGATAAAGTGAAGATCTTAGCCCTGCACCTGACCCACAGATATAGAACATGTGGTGTAGGCTACAGTCAGAGAGAGTGGAGCGAATCTTTTTGAACAATAGGTGCAGAATTATTTTTTGCAGATATGTTTTTGCTTATAATTTCTGACATTTTGGTAGGCTATTTGTTAGTCAAATTGTCTACATTCAGCTTTTCTTCTGTCATTATATGTTGCCCTAGAATAATAAAATAAAACCATGCTCACCAGAATAGTAATACATTTAAAGAATGAATGCTTCAATGTAGTTGACATCGGTAAAGTATTCTGTCATCTCGGCTTCTTTTGCGGAGTAAAGATGTCTAGGGACCGGGAAGAAAATGTGACAATAAAATAAAAACAGGAAAGATTTTCAGTGTAAAGTTTCCACATGAAGTCCATTTGTCCGGTTGTAAGGAAATAGAAAGCTGTGAAAACAACACAACATGTTTCTGATAAGATTTAAAGTTGACTTGGATGCATGTTTTATGTGGTTGAAATACTATCAGCTTTTCTGATGCTGATAAAGACAGCACCCCTACAGACGGTCCCTAACTTTGCATTCGCTCAACATGCTGAAATAAATAAATCTGTCACGTCCTGACCCAAGTAAGATGTCATTTTCTATAGTAGAGTAGGGCAGGGCGTGACAAGGGGTGTTTTGGGTTGTTCTATGTTTTCTATTTCTTTGTTTAAGTTCTAGTTTTTCTATTTCTATGTTGGGATTGTTTGGGGTTGATCTCTAATTGGAGGCAGCTGATCCTCATTGCCTCTGATTAGAGATCATATTTAAGTAGGGGTTTTTCTATTCCTGTTTTGTAGGTTATTATCTTTTGAGTAGTGTTTTTTCCTCTCTGCGTCACGGTTTGTTGTTTTTGTGGTTTCAAGTATTTAAGTGTATTGCATTCCGTTTTCACGTTTAATAAATATGTGGAACTACGAACACGCTGCATTTTGGTCCGATCCTTCAAACAGCCGTGACAAAATTATATTTCTCCACTCCTGTTCCCGAGTCAAAATGTACTTTTGGTGTATCATTTTACAGCAAGAAATGCTTTATTAATATTAAGACTATGTGAGAGGCTATTTAATCCATCTGAACAGTAGGCTACAGTTCCCTTGACGTCCCATAGGCCTATTTGAAGTCCCCTGTCTTGTCGAATTTGTATAGCGCGCCTCATAACCATCGCACATAACAAAGTCGGCACTGCACTCATCCTCTTTAACCACTTCACCATTTCTCAATTTCAAAGCTTTTTTCGTAATTAATTAAACACTGACATTGTCCTTTTTGCCTCAGTGGATTGGCTTTAACTTTTCCTGTGTGTTCCCAAAAGCATTTAGCGATTGGCGTGTAGGCTATTTGGCGCGTTTACAGTTGGGCCCTAAAGTTTAGGCTTATGCACTAATGCCAGATAGAATGAAAGAAAAACCTCAATGTAGCCTATAGATATAAATTGCACAGTAATTATACATTTTAGGGTATTGTTTCTCTTTATTTAACCCGACCGCCACCCACCCACCCGCCCTTCATCCATACAACATTTCATGACTCCTAAACCTGCCCGCTGCACATATATAAGTGCAGTGACTGCTGGTTATGAACCAACCCGCATCACTACTATACAGATAGAGCCCTACAGTATCGGTGCACCTGCTCCTGAGACATATCCATCCACTGGGACTCTTTACCGTGAAAGGTTTAAATGTGAAACAGATTATTTAGCATCGTGGTTGAATCACTGTACTGTAAAATAAACGACTTCTGTTCCCGTTTCTCCCTCGTCACTTAACAAGCATCATATAAAGGTAGCAGCTGTGAATGTGTTTAGATGTTGGGACAGTGTCAAAGACGTAACACCGTTAATTTACTTTAGCCTTTATCAATTCATGGTTATTGAAAGGTGACTAACAAGCCAAAATGGAACCATGTCCCATTGTCTTCTCCTTCAAATCAAATCAAAGTTTATTTGTCATATGCACTGAATACAACAGGTGTAGGTAGACCTTACAGTGAAATGCTTACTTACAGGCTCTAACCAATAGTGCAAAAACGGTGTTTGGTGAACAATAGGTAAGAAAATAAATAAAACAACAGTAAAAAGACAGGCTATATACAGTAGAGAGGCTATAAACAGTAGAGAGGCTATAAAAGTAGCGAGGCTACATACAGACACCGGTTAGTCAGGCTGATTGAGGTAGTATGTACATGTAGATATGGTTAAAGTGACTATGCATATATGATGAACAGAGAGTAGCATTTGTGTAAAAGAGGGGTTGGCGGGTGGTGGGACACAATGCAGACAGCCTGGTTAGCCAATGTGCGGGAGCACTGGTTGGTCGGAGCACTGGTTGGTCGGGCCAATTGAGGTAGTATGTACATGAATGTATAGTTAAAGTTACTATGCATATATGATAAACAGCGAGTAGCAGCAGCGTAAAAGAGGGGTTGGGGGGGGGGCACACAATGCAAATAGTCCGGGTAGCCATTTGATTACCTGTTCAGGAGTCTTATGGCTTTGGGGGTAAAAACTGTTGAGAAGCCTTTTTGTCCTAGACTTGGCACTTCGGTACTGCTTGCCATGTGGTAGTAGAGAGAACAGTCTATGACTAGGGTGGCTGGGGTCTTTGACAATTTTTAGGGCCTTCCTCTGACACCGCCTGGTGTAGAGGTCCTGGATGGCAGGCAGCTTAGCCCCAGTGATGTACTGGGCTGTACGCACTACCCTCTGTAGTGCCTTGCGGTCAGAGGCCGAGCAATTGCCGTACCAGGCAGTGATGCAACCAGTCAGGATGCTCTCGATGTTGAAGCTGTAGAACCTGTTGAGGATCTCAGGACCCATGCCAAATCTTTTTAGTTTCCTGAGGGGGAATAGGCTTTGTCGTGCCCTCGTCACGACTGTCTTGGTGTGTTTGCCCCACTCTAGTTGATGTTGTTGATGTGGACACCAAGGAACTTGAAGCTCTCAACCTGCTCCACTACAGCCTCGTCGATGACAATGGGGGCGTACTCGGTCCTCCTTTTCCTTTACTACACAATAATCTCCTTAGTCTTGGTTACGTTGAGGGATAGGTTGTTATTCTGGCACCACCCAGCCAGGTCTCTGACTTCCTCCCTATAGGCTGTCTCGTCGTTGTCGGTGATCAGGCCTACCACTGTTGTGTCGCCTGCAAACTTAATGATGGTGTTGGAGTCATGCCTGGCCATGCAGTCGTGGGTGAACAGGGAGTACAGGACGGGACTGAGCACGCACCCCTGGGGAGCTCCAGTGTTGAGGATCAGCATGGCAGATGTGTTGCTACCTACCCTCACCACCTGGGGGCGGCCGGTCAGGAAGTCAAATGGTGGATAATTTGAGCTGATGCTGAAAACAGTTATCCACATTTATAATTCATATTGTGTAGTATTATAGCATTGGCAGCACATTTGATTAGTTCAAAAGCAGCAACTGTCTAACTAGCCTTAAAAACTGTAATATCCTGTGGAGAATATTAGGAGGCAGAATACAGTGTATCCACCTAGGGCACAGTTAGATCTACAGTGGCTTATGAAAGTATCCCCCACCCCTTGGCATTTTTCCTATTTTGTTGCCTTACAACCTGTAATTAAAATACTTTTTGGGGGGGTTGTATCATTTGATTTACACAACATGCCTACCACTTTGAAGATGCTAAATATTTTTTATTGTGAAACAAACAAGAAATAAGACAAAAAACTGAGCTTGAACGTGCATAACTATTCACCCCCCCAAGGTCAATACTTTGTAGAGCCACCTGTTTGCAGCAATTACAGCTGCAAGTCTCTTGGGGTATGTCTCTATAAGCTTGGCACATCTAGCCACTGGGATTTCTGCCCATTCTTCAAGGCAAAACTGCTCCAGCTCCTTCAAGCTGGATGGGTTCCGCTGGTGTACAGCAATCTTTAAGTCATACCACAGATTCTCAATTGGATTGAGGTCTGGGCTTTGACTAGGCCATTCCAAGACATTTAAATGTTTTCCCTTAAACCACTCATGTGTTGCTTTAGTAGTATGCTTAGAGTCATTGTCCTGCTGGAAGGTGAACATCCGTCCCAGTCTCAAATCTCTGGAAGACTGAAACAGGTTTCCCTCAAGAATTTCTCTGTATTTAGTGCCATCCATCATTCCTTCAATTCTGACCAGTTTCCCAGTCCCTGCCGATGAAAAACATCCTCACAGCATGATGCTGCCACCATCATGCTTCACTGTGGGGATAGTGCTCTCGGGGTGATGAGAGGTGTTGGGTTTGCGCCAGACATAACATTTTCCTTGATGGCCAAAAAGCTCAATTTTAGTCTCATCTGACCAGAGTACCTTCTTCCATATGTTTGGGGAGTCTCCCACATGCCTTTTGGCGAACACCAAACGTGTTTGCTTATTTTTTTCTTTAAGCAATGGCTTTTTTTGGCCACTCTTTCGTAAAGCTCAGCTCTGTGGAGTGCACGGCTTACAGTGGTCCTATGGACAGATACTCCAATCTCCGTTGTGGAGCTTTGCAGCTCCTTCAGGGTTATCGTTGGTCTCTTTGTTGCCTCTCTGATTAATGCCCTCCTTGTCTGGTCTGTGAGTTTTGGTGGGCGGCCCTCTCATGGCAGGTATGTTGTGGTGCTATATTCTTTCAATTTTTTAATAATGGATTTAACGGTGCTCTGGGGGATGTTCAAAGTTTGTCCCTGACCTGTTTGGAGAGCTACTTGGTCTTCATGGTGCCGCTTGCTTGGTGGTGCCCCTTGCTTAGCAGTGTAGCCTACTCTGGGGCCTTTCAGAACAGGTGTATATATACTGAGATCATGTGACAGATCATGTGACACTTAGATTGCACACAGGTGGACTTTATTTAACTAATTATGTGACTTCTGACCGTAATTGGTTGCACCAGATCTTCTTTAGCAAAGGGGTGAAAACATATGCACCCACCACTTTTCCGTTTAACTTTTTTTTTTTAAACAAGTTATTCTTTTCATTTAATTTCACCAATTTGGACTATTTTGTGTATGTCCATTACATGAAATCCAAATAAAAAAACAATTTAAATTACAGGTTGTAATGCAACAAAATAGGAAACATGCCAAGGGGGATGAATACTTTTGCAAGGGACTGTACCCATAACTACTGTAGGACACAGTTAGACCTACCCATAACTACTGTAGGACACAGTTAGACCTACCCATAACTACTGTAGGACACAGTTAGACCTACCCATAACTACTGTAGGACACAGTTAGACCTACCCATAACTACTGTAGGACACAGTTAGACCTACCCATAACTACTGTAGGACACAGTTAGACCTACCCATAACTACTGTAGGACACAGTTAGACCTACCCATAACTACTGTAGGACACAGTTAGACCTACCCATAACTACTGTAGGACACAGTTAGACCTACCCATAACTACTATAGGACACAGTTAGACCTACCCATAACTACTGTAGGACACAGTTATACCTACCCATAACTACTGTAGGACACAGTTAGACCTACCCATAACTACTATAGGACACAGTTAGACCTACCCATAACTACTGTAGGACACAGTTATACCTACCCATAACTACTGTAGGACACAGACCTACCCATAACTACTCCAGGACACAGTTAGACCTACCCATAACTACTGTAGGACACAGTTAGACCTACCCATAACTACTTTCTCTCACTGAGGAAGTTTGTCGCCACTGGCCTTGCACACACAAGCTGACAGGGGAGAAGAATTGGCTACTAGCTGACTTCCTGTCCATGTTGTGAGAGAGTGTCAAAAGGTGTATTGGAGGCAAAGTCAGGTGCAGGAGAGCAGAGTATAATGAACAGGCACACTTTTCTTATAGTTCCAAAAACGAGAGCACTACATAAATCAAACGCGCTCAAACAAAAAAAAGCGTGAAACTAACACCACATAACATGAAACAATTACACACAAAACATTATGGGAAACAGAGGGTTAAATACAAGTAGCTTCATTGGGGAAATGAAAACCAGGTGTGTATGGAAACAAGACAAGACAAATGGATATATGAAAAATGGAGCGGCGATGGTTAGAAAGCCGGTGACGTCGATCGCCGAACGCCGCCCAAACAAGGAGAGGAGCTGACTTGGGCGGAAGTTGTGACAGAGAGCTAGGTTGCTGCCGTTGTTTTCAGCTGAGGAAATGATCTGTGCAGTAGCAGGTTGAAAGGGGCTTGTATTTTCAGGTGGTTGGTTACAAAGCTCAGCATTTCCTAGATGGAGACTCAGCGAAACCAACTGCCGTTCTAGATAGATCTGCATTCTGGATACTGGGAAATATAGGTCTGTTAGGTTACAATATCATATTTGGCCTATATCAGATGAAAGATGCTGCTTGATTAATCCCCCAGAGGAGGAACCGTCCTCATATTGATGAGTTGATTGTGTTTTGGGAGGATCTCCAAGACCTTGGTATGATTTCACATCCAGTTAGTTGACCATTACCTTTTAGAGGAGTTTGACGGCTGTGGTATTGTATCTGATGAAAATTAGAGGGTTTTTTTCTGTAGATTTGACAGATGTCCACCTGATTGTGTGTTTAATAGTAAGAGTGAGACATACTGTGGATGAGTACAGGTCAGGATGTGGTTACCAGAGTAGATGAGCTGTGCTGACATCTGGCAGTCATCGTCTGGTTTCATGGTTTCAACAGGATACCTGATAAGTGAACAGCAGCCAAGGTTTCACTCTCAAGGGGAAAGTTCCTACACAAGAATAGGCCTTAATATGAAAGAACGATAAACCAATATCCCTAGCTTAGAATGAATTAAGAGACACAGCATGTTTCTGGTATGAGCCAACTGCTTTTTACACAACTCAATGTCTTGGTTTGTTGTTGAGGGCTTTTAGCAGTGGGAAGTCCGAGGCTGGTTATTACTAAGTCAATTTATCACCGAGCTGGCTATTACAAAACCAAAGGACTTCTGTCACAGAGAAATAGGTCGACGCTGTATGCCTACTGCTAGCAAGTTGTCCATTGAAGTAATTTTGTTCGCATAATATCCACAAACCTTGAGGTATTGAATTTTTAAATAATATTTCTTTTCAGGCTGTTTTAGTTTTGTTACTGTTGATATAGTAAGAAGGAATTGTGTTTGAACAGTAGTAGGTGGTGATGATTAACATGGGTAACAGGGATCCCGGGACTGTTCTGGGATCACACTTCACATTTCCAGGAAAAATACAATGACCTGGGAAATTGCAAAAAAAAATGTCCCAATGCGGCACTAATGCCATTCCACAGAATAAACAACATGTGCAGCAGCAGATTAGCAGAAAACAGGTTGTCCCATGGAAGCCTTTAACCTAGCGTATTTACTTCACACAAAGTCGCCAGAAATTCAAAGCACACGTATAATTGACACTGCCGGACTGCACACGTGACCCGAATGCAGTTAATAAACCCTACAGGAAAACCTTTAAAATAACGTGTTGCTCTTTGAGCTGTCATTGTGACTCTTCAGACAGTCACACGTGATAGGCATAGGCACAATTCATTACATGGAAATGGTTTGTCATGATCGGTGTGGAAGACAGGGCTGCACAGAGCCCTGACCTCAACCCAACAAACACCTTCAGGATGAATTGGAACGCCGACTAACGAGCCAGGCCTAATCAGACAACATCAGTGCCCGACCTCAGAGTGGCGGCTGTTATAGCAGCAAGGGGGGGGGACCAACTCCATTTTAATGGCCATGATTTTGTAATGAGATGTTCGATGAGCAGGTGCCCACATACTGTTTACACTCTTCTCCCCGTTATTCATGAGCTTTATTATTTAGAGTTTAGATTGTATTAGGATCCCCATTAGCCGACGCCAATGGTAACATCTAGTCTTACTGGAGTCCGACACATAACGAAAAGCCATTCCAGACAAAATATTTTACAATTTACATATAATTTAAAGGGGCATAGAGTTGATCAGGCTATTGATTGTGGCCTGTGGAATGTTATGGATATTGGCTGGAACTGGAACACGCTGTTGTACACATCCATCCAGAGCATTCCAAACATGCTCAATGGGTGACAGGCCTTGTGAGTATGCAGGCCATGGAAGAACTGGGCCATTTTCAACTTCCAGGACATGTGTACAGATCCTTGCGACATGGGGCCGTACATTATCATGCTGAAACATGAGGTGATGGCGGCAGATGAATGGCACGACAATGGGCCTCGTCACGGTATCTCTGTGCATTCAAATTGGCATAGATAAAATGGAATTGTGTTTGGTATCCGTAGCTTATGCCTGCCCCATACCATAACCCCACCGCCGCCATGGGACACTCTGTTCACAACGTCCACAAAACGCCGTACACGTGGTCTGCGGTTGTGAGGCCGGTTGGACGTACTGCCAAATTCTCTAAAATGACATTGGAGGCGGCTTATGGTAGAGAAATTAACTTTCATTTCTCTGGCAACAGCTCTGGTGGACATTCCTGCAGTCAGCATGTCAATTGCACGTTCTCTCAAAACTTGAGACATCTGTGGCTTTGTGTTGTGTCATAAAACTGCACATTTTAGTGAGATCACAGGTGCATCTGTGTAATGATTATGCTGTTTAATGATCTTCTTGATATGCCATACCTGTCAGGTGGATGGATTATGTTGGTTTTTAATGCTTTAAATGGACACTTCCAATTTTTGGTGTATTTCCCGGGAATCTCTGGATAAATATGAATTATTTCCGGTATTTAAACTTGGTAGATTTTCAGTAAAATATTAATTTGTACTAGGTAGCTTCTGTATTGTTGTACACAATATGAACCAATGTGTAGTACTGCCTGTCTAGGGACTGGGAGGAGTGTGTACTGTCTAGTGAGTGTGTAGTACTGCCTGTCTAGGGACTGGGAGGAGTGTGCTGTCTAGTGAGTGTGTAGTACTGCCTGTCTAGGGACTGGGAGGAGTGTGCTGTCTAGTGAGTGTGTAGTACTGCCTGTCTAGGGACTGGGAGGAGTGTGCTGTCTAGTGAGTGTGTAGTACTGCCTGTCTAGGGACTGGGAGGAGTGTGTACTGTCTAGTGAGTGTGTAGTACTGCCTGTCTAGGGACTGGGAGGAGTGTGTACTGTCTAGTGAGTGTGTAGTACTGCCTGTCTAGGGACTGGGAGGAGTGTGCTGTCTAGTGAGTGTGTAGTACTGCCTGTCTAGGGACTGGGAGGAGTGTGTACTGTCTAGTGAGTGTGTAGTACTGCCTGTCTAGGGACTGGGAGGAGTGTGCTGTCTAGTGAGTGTGTAGTACTGCCTGTCTAGGGACTGGGAGGAGTGTGTACTGTCTAGTGAGTGTGTACTAAACTGAGTGTGTAATTTGTAGTGAGTTTGTACTACAGTATTATGTAACAGATTAGTGTTGAGGGAAGGAGGCTGTAATCAAATGAAACAAGATAACAGATGGGCATTGAGCCTGCGGAAACAGCAAGGAGTAGCTAATCCTTTGTGTAATACTAAGCTACCAGTACTATACCGTTGAAAGGGTTTTCTTAAGCCTATACTGTACCTTTCAACCACTGTAATTTGATAGTAGTCTATGTGATGTTCTTCCACATTGTAGTTTTTAGCCTCTATAGTTAATATTCTAGGTTACCGATGTCAAGAAAGCATTCTATTTTGTACTGATGTCAGCTCTTGCTCTTACTCGCTCCCCCCTGTCTCCCCAGCAGGTGGTCTAGTCACAGCTGATGAGTGTGATGATGATGATGATGGGAGGAGGCTACTGCAGCCGAAGGTGCAACCCCCCACGCCAGTGCTAGTACCCGTCTCCAGTCTCCAACACCTGGTTCCTCTGCCAGCCCTGGTCCCACTTGGCACCACCTCTGGCCCCACCATGGCTAACCACCTGGAGCTTCTCAATGAGCTGCAGCAGCTGGACAAGGTGCCGAGCCTGGAGCGCCTGAGAGCTGCCCAGAAGCGCCGCACACAGCAGTTGAAGAGATGGGCCGTGTACGAGAAGGAGATGCAGAACAAGAAACGCAAGGCGGAAAAGAGAAGGAACGCTAATCATGCCACCGCCATGGAGGCCAAACGGCACGTATCGTTTGCTGCTAGTGTGGCGCTGCTAGAGGCCTCGGCACGGAACGATCCTGAAGAAGGTAAGAGGACAGGAGTAAAGAACACACAAACACACCTCCTCATCCTATCACATATGGTGGAGAATGCAGGCACACACACACACACACACACACACCTCCTCATCCTATCACATATGGTGGAGAATGCAGGCACACACACACACACACACACACACACACACACACACACACACACACACACACACACACACATACAAACAAACACAAAATGAACCACGTTAAAAAATCAATAAGAAGAAAGCCAGTGTCAGAGACAGCACAAACCATTAGTAGGGTTGACTGTCAAAAGAGCTCATTCCACTCCAAATGAATCACCCCAAGGTCTATCAATAGCTTTTAAAGAGCTCATTCCACTCCAAATGAATCACCCCAAGGTCTATCAATAGCTTTTAAAGAGCTCATTCCATTCCAAATGAATCACCCCAAGGTCTATCAATAGCTTTTAAAGAGCTCATTCCACTCCAAATGAATCACCCCAAGGTCTATCAATAGCTTTTAAAGAGCTCATTCCATTCCAAATGAATCACCCCAAGGTCTATCAATAGCTTTTAAAGAGCTCATTCCACTCCAAATGAATCACCCCAAGGTCTATCATTAGCTTTTAAAGAGCTCATTCCACTCCAAATGAATCACCCCAAGGTCTATCATTAGCTTTTAAAGAGCCACTGAACATGCTGATTGGCACGTGTTTTTCTGTTGCTCAGTAGAAAAACAAGATATCAGTCTTGGAGGTGTGTTTCCTGACCGATTCAGTTTGGTTAATGATGATTTTCCCTCATGAGACACTGTAGGAAGCTTATTTCACTTCCTTAAAATCCCCAGAATAGGGGATAACTTAAGAAATCTGTAATTAATTTTGAAGTTTTGTACGAGGATGTTTTAGTTCTAACTAATGTGTTTGGTGCAGTATTTCTTATGTAAACAGTCAGAGCTGCTGTCTATGCTATTGGATAGAGAGCAGTCACCGCAGCTGTTCACCCCATGTTAGTGGGCAAATGGACATTGTCAAATCAAAAACAACAACATTCATTTACCCGGTGTGATGCACATATGTTCCAAACTCAGTGATGGATGAGACTGACTTTATGACTAAAATGATCCTATTTACACTTTGTTTCTGACTCATATCGATGCCACAGGCCGTTTTCAAAGGGATTTGTAGCTTTTTAAAGGCAGTCGCTCTTTAATATAAGGAGTAGTCACAGGTGTTATTCTACAGATGAAGCCCAGTCAGTATGATGCTGCTACAATTATACTGAACAAAAATATGCAACAATTTCAATTATTTTACTGAGTTTGTATTTGTATTTATTATGAATCCCCATTAGTTCCTGCCAAGGCAGCAGCTACTCTTCCTGGGGTCCAGCAAAACTTGAGACATCTGTGGCATTGTGTTGTGTGACAAAACTGCACATTTTCAATGGCTTTATATTGTCCCCAGTACAAGGTGCACCTGTGTAATGATAATGCTGTTTAATCAGCTTCTTGATATGCCACACATGTCAGGTGGACAGATTATTTTGGCAAAGGAGAAATGCTCACTAACAGGGATGTAAACTTCAACATTTGAGAGAAATAAGCCTTTTGTGCTTAAGGAACATTTCTGGGATCTTTTATTTCAGCTCATGAAACATGGGACCAACACTTTACATGTTGCCTTTATACACTGCTCAAAAAAATAAAGGGAACACTTAAACAATACAATGTAACTCCAAGTCAATCACACTTCTGTGAAATCAAACTGTCCACTTAGGAAGCAACACTGATTGACAATAAATTTCACATGCTGTTGTGCAAATGGAATAGACAACAGGTGGAAATTATAGGCAATTAGCAAGAGACCCCCAATAAAGGAGTGGTTCTGCAGGTGGGGACCACAGACCACTTCTCAGTTCCTATGCTTCCTGGCTGATGTTTTGGTCACTTTTGAATGCTGGCGGTGCTTTCACTCTAGTGGTAGCATGAGACGGAGTCTACAGCCCACACAAGTGGCTCAGGTAGTGCAGCTCATCCAGGATGGCACATCAATGCGAGCTGTGGCAAGAAGGTTTGCTGTGTCTGTCAGCGTAGTGTTCAGAGCATGGAGGCGCTACCAGGAGACAGGCCAGTACATCAGGAGACGTGGAGGAGTCCGTAGGAGGGCAACAACCCAGCAGCAGGACCGCTACCTCCACCTTTGTGCAAGGAGGAGCAGGAGGAGCACTGCCAGAGCCCTGCAAAATGACCTCCAGCAGGCCACAAATGTGCATGTGTCTGCTCAAACGGTCAGAAACAGACTCCATGAGGGTGGTATGAGGGCCCGACGTCCACAGGTGGGGGTTGTGCTTACAGCCCAACACCGTGCAGGACGTTTGGCATTTGCCAGAGAACACCAAGATTGGCAAATTCGCCACTGGCGCCCTGTGCTCTTCACTGATTAAAGCAGGTTTACACTGAGCACGTGACAGACGTGGCAGAGTCTGGAAACACAGTGGAGAACGTTCTGCTGCCTGCAACATCTTCCAGCATGACCGGTTTGGTGGTGGGTCAGTCATGGTGTGGGATGGCATTTCTTTGGGGGGCCGCACAGCCCTCCATGTGCTCGCCAGAGGTAGCCTGACTGCCATTAGGTACCGAGATGAGATCCTCAGACCCCTTGTGAGACCATATGCTGGTGCGGTTGGCCCTGGGTTCCTCCTAATGCAAGACAATGCTAGACCTCATGTGGCTGGAGTGTGTCAGCAGTTCCTGCAAGAGGAAGGCATTGATGCTATGGACTGGCCCGCCCGTTCCCCAGACCTGAATCCAATTGAGCACATCTGGGACATCATGTCTCGCTCCATCCACCAACGCCACGTTGCACCACAGACTGTCCAGGAGTTGGCGGATGCTTTAGTCCAGGTCTGGGAGGAGATCCCTCAGGAGACCATCCGCCACCTCATCAGGAGCATGCCCAGGCATTGTAGGGAGGTCATACAGGCACGTGGAGGCCACACACACTACTGAGCCTCATTTTGACTTGTTTTAAGGACATTACATCAAAGTTGGATCAGCCTGTAGTGTGGTTTTCCACTTTAATTTTGAGTGTGACTCCAAATCCAGACCTCCATGGGTTTATAAATTGGATTTCCATTGATTATTTTTGTGTGATTTTGTTGTCAGCACATTCAACTATGTAAAGAAAAAAGTATTTCATAAGATGATTTCTTTCATTCAGATCTAGGATGTGTTGTTTAAGTGTTCCCTTTATTTTTTTGAGCAGTATATTTTTGTTCAGTATAGATGTAGCTAGTGGGTAATACTGCCCAGTTGTTCAGACTTCCAGCAACCTATTTCCTGTGTAGTGCACAACTTTCGACTAGGGCCAATGGCACCCTATTTCCTATGTAGTGCACTCCTTTTTCCAGGGCCAATGGAAATTCAAACATTGCAGATTTGTTGATGCAACTGCATACTAATCAGTAACCAATTTATTTAGTATATACAACTGACCTGTATGCTTATAGCCTACCTTAGATGTCCTCATGCTCTATCGCAGCTTGGATAGACAGTTTGTGCTGTGTAAAACCAGTCAATTAATGCCACATAATACAATCAGTCCACCGTCAAAACGATAGCTCACTAGGGATTGTTTCATTATGCAGACAATGCAGTCTAGCTTATCTGTTCAATGTTCACAGAAGGGAGTCACGGCCGCTGGGTCTCTGGCAGTCGTCAGCTTGGTTTTGGGAAAAGGAGTTGGAGAGCCGGCACTCTCTCTAGAGCAGGGATGGGCAACTTTGAGGGGGTTGGGGCCACAAAACAACATAATTCATCACAAGAGGCCGCCGTGGTTCGTGGGTCTGTGTACCCACGTCGCCCCTCCCCCACCTTGCGAGCAAAACATTTTAGCGACCCTCCCTCGTGACAGGGAAGAGAAACAATTTACTTTTTAAAGTAAGTTGAGACCCTGACTAAGTTCCTAAACAATATTTAATACAAAATGAAAACATATATTTTATTTTTTTCAGAACTCAGTCGGGGTCTCAACTTACTGTTGACAGTTAGAATAATAGAATACACAAGGTGACATTTAGAACATTTGGTTGTGCATCAGAGGTCACTTAATTAGCCCATGTCAGCTATTTTTTTTGTTGATTGGTAAGTTAGGCTAGCGGCCAGCTATCTGAACTTGTAGTTTAGATATATATATACCTCACTGCAATATATATATATTTATTTATTATTGGTCTGTGGACCTCTAGCTGCCCATCCCGGCACTAAAGGAACTGTCACTATTCTCGAGGGGAGGAAGACGAGGAGGAGCAAGGCCACTGTCATAGCCGGGCCCTGGCAGTGAGGTCTCTGTCTGGACTGGTAGGCTGCCCTCGGGCCCTGGCAGTGAGGTCTCTGTCTGGACCGGTAGGCTGCCCCCGGGCCCTGGCAGTGAGGTCTCTGTCAGGACTGGTAGGCTGCCCCCGGGCCCTGGCAGTGAGGTCTCTGTGTGGACTGGTAGGCTGCCCCCGGGCCCTGGCAGTGAGGTCTCTGTCTGGACTGGTAGGCTGCCCCCGGGCCCTGGCAGTGAGGTCTCTGTGTGGACTGGTAGGCTGCCCCCGGGCCCTGGCAGTGAGGTCTCTGTCTGGACTGGTAGGCTGCCCCCGGGCCCTGGCTGTGAGGTAAAGCTTCATATGACACCAATGTTTGCTTTGTAGCACCTACAGATTAAACACTATGGAGTCTTAAAGGAGGCCTGTAGCACCTACAGATTAAACACTATAGAGTCTTAAAGGAGGCCTGTAGCACCTACAGATTAAACACTATGGAGTCTTAAAGGAGGCCTGTAGCACCTACAGATTAAACACTATGGAGACCTGTAGCACCTACAGATTAAACACTATGGAGTCTTAAAGGAGGCCTGTAGCACCTACAGATTAAACACTATGGAGTCTTAAAGGAGGACTGGGTAAAGCTAGAATGCAATAAATATGCCAATTTTGATCAATTAAACTCAGTGACCAGTTTATTAGGTATAACACCCCGTTCACAAAAATGGTTCGCTCCTACACACAGTGAGTCACGTGGCTTGCTATATAAATCAGGCATTCAGTTACTGTTCGATTGAATACTACATGATTCCATATGTGTAATTTCATAGTTCTGATGTCTTCACTATTATTCTTCAATGTAGAAAATAGTACAAATAAAGAAAAACCCTTGAATGAGTAGGTGTTTGAAAACGTTTGACCGGTAGTGTATGTTTGTTGTTGAACGCTGTTGAAACGCTGAAAGCTGAACGAGAGACCTCGGTTTATTGTTTTTGTAAAGCTGACAGTGTTTTTATATACTTTAGTTTTGGATCCCGCGGTTCTGTTGGGCTTAGTTGCTATGAGCACTGCTGTCTGTCCTGAAATCCTGCCAGATTCCGCATAGGGGGAGAGACACGGAAGCCCAGCTAGCCTAGCTGGCTCGGTGGTCTCAAATGGCGGCTATTAAACGTTTCCAGTGCTTCAGGAGCTGTGTTTACTTTGCTTTGTTCCGGGACAATGTGGACCGCACTGACTTTCAATGTAGCAACTGCTTGCATGCGGAGGACTACAGGGGCGAAGTGGCTACTCTTAACAAGCAAGTAGCAAACCTACACAAGCAAGTGGGGAATCCACACCCGCCTACTTTTTCTTCGCTCTGGTCTGGTGGAAGTGTCGCTGCCGTGTCTGCTCTCCACAGCTGACTGGCCGGCGTTCAGCAGGGTTCCATCCTCGAAGGGGTCTCCCCCTTCCCTGGAGAACAGAGCTGTTCTCGACCCAACCAACCAGCCATGGAGATACGTCACTCGCCGTGGAAGTCGAAGATAGCGTCCTCTGGCAACGGGGGTCTCCTTGGAGATGTTGAGCCCGGACCGGACACAGACCAGAAACGGCTTTGCCGCCCTGAATCCAGAGATTCTTCCTTGGGGGCTTCCCATTCAAGATCGGATCCAGAGGTACCTGTGTCTTCATCCTCTGTTCTGTCTTCCTTTCTGGTGGCTTCTACCTCAGGTTCAGATCCTCGGAGCTCCCACCTTCATAAGACCGTCCTGGCCTGAGAGACCGGCCCATTCAACATCACCAGCTGTCATCATAGGCAGCTCGATGCTGAGAAACATCTCAATTCCCAAGGCAAAAACTTTGTGCTACCCAGGAGCACGAGTACAGGACATAACAAGGCTGCTTCCGACTGTTCTACCACAGATGCTGGGAGCTGACACTGTCGTAGTCCATGTGGGGTCAAACGACATCAGGAGGGCTAGCTCGGAACAACTGAAAATGGATTTTAAAGAACTGATTTTAGCATTAAAAGACGGCCAATCATTTCAGGTCCAGTACCATCGTTGGGCCGTGGTTGTGAAAAATTCAGCAGACTGCTGGCATTACACATCTGTCTAAAAGATTACTGTAGCTCTGCTGGAGTCACTTTTATAGATAGCTTTGACACCTTCTGGAAACAGAAGATACTCTACAGGAATGACGGAGTCCATCCACATCCTCTTGGCTCCTGGACTCATTTCAAGGCTGCGTTGAGACAATGACTTATCATTGACCCAAGACCAGCTCAGGTAATCCTTACCACTGTGACAATGAGTCGTCATAATGCTGCATCAAATGTACATTATCCTAGGGGCGTTGGCAGACACAACGTAAATAACTTAATTTATGTCCCCCTAATTGCCCTGAATACCTCTGTTGATCCTACAGCTATTGTAAGCAGTAGTCATGAGCCTATGAACCAGAGTTACACTGTTAGCACTGAGGTGGTGTGCAATAGTAGGAAGACCACTTTCTGCAGCTCACCCTGCACTATCAGCTCCAATGTAAATAACATGAGTAAGTCTACTTCTGATAAGCTTCCCAATAAAGCATTAAAAACAATCAAGCAACCCAGAAAAGTGCTAAAAATAGGCCATATTAACACATGCAGCCTAAGAACCAAGGTCCATGAAGTCAATAACTTGCTTGTAACAGATGACATTCATATTCTGACTATCTCTGAAACTCACTTAGATAATACCTTTGATGATACAGTGGTAGCAACACATGGTTATAACATCTACCGAAATGACAGAAATGCCAAAAGGGGCGGTGTCTATTGTCACAATTTCCACCGAGGGTGGTTCCTCTCCCTGTTCGGGCGGTGCTCGGCGGTCGGCGTCGCCGGCCTACTAGCCGTCACCGATCCATTTTTCTTTTTCCGTTTGTTTTGTCTTTGGTTTTTTCACACCTGGTTTCATTTGCTTTAATTTGTGTGTGTATATTTTACCCCTGTTGCCTGCTTAGGTTTGTGTGGGATTATTTGTCTCAGGTTGCTTGTTGAGGTTGTGCCTTAGTTTATTACACGTATATACCGATTGTGTATAAGTTTGAGGAGCGTTGTTTTTTCCTCCTTCCGTGAATAACTGTTTTCTCTTTTTGTCGTGGGCGTTGTTATTGGTATTGTACCTGTCTTTTTGTTGTGGACTTGCCTATTAAAATACCCTCCTTGGACATCTCTGCTCTTCTGCACTTGACTCCTTCCCCTACCTCAATATCAAACCTAACATCTCTTCAGAACCACATTCCTGTAAATCTTAGAGCCGATCTAATGTTAAATACTGATGAAGTAATATGGCTACAGGTTCATCTGCCTCACATAAAGCCCATTCTGGTGGGAAGCTGCTGTAGACCACCAAGTGCTAACAGTCAGTGTTTGGATGACGTGTGAAATGCTTGATACTGTATGTGATATCACCAGAGAAGTATATTTTTGACTGACATCTCAAGAAATAAGTTCAAAAAGTAACCAGTGCCTGCAACCTGGTTCAGGTTGTCAGTCAACCTATCAGGGTAGTTACAAACAGCACAGGAATGAAATCATCAACATGTATTGATCACATCTTTACTAATGCTGCAGAAATGTGCTTTAAAGCAGTATCCAAATCCATAGGATGTAGTGATCACAATATACTAGCCATATCTAGGAAAACCCAAGTTCCAAAGGCTGGGCCTAATATAGTGTCTGAGGTCATACAATACATTTTGTAGGGATTCATATGTTGATGATGTAAAGAATATTTGCTGGTCTGTGCTGTATAATGAGGAGCAACTAAACGCTGCACACATTTATGAAACAACTTATTCCAGTTACTAATAAGCACACACCCATTAAGAAAATGACTGTAAAAACTGTTAAATCTCCTTGGATTGATGAGGAATTTAAAATTGTATGGTTGAGAGGGATGAGACAAAAGGTCTGGCAGCCCCAACTGATTGGGTTCACCAACTACTTCTCTGATAGAGCTCAATGTGTCAAATCGGATGGCCTGTTGACCGGGCCTCTGGTAGTCTCTATGGGGGTGCCACAGGGTTCAATTCTTGGGCCAACTCTTTTCTCTGTATACATCAATGATGTCGCTCTTGCTGCTGGTGAGTCTCTGATCCACCTCTACGCAGACGACACCATTCTGCATGCTTCTGGCCCTTCTTTGGACACTGTGTTAACAACCCTCCAGACGAGCTTCAATGCCGTATAACTCTCCTTCCGTGGCCTCCAACTGCTCTTAAATACAAGTAAAACTAAATGCATGCTCTTCAACCGATCGCTGCCCGCACCTGCCCGCCCGTCCAGCATCACTACTCTGGACGGTTCTTACTTAGAATATGTGGACAACTACAAATACCTAGGTGTCTTGTTAGACTGTAAGCTCTCCTTCCAGACTCACATCAAACATCTCCAATCCAAAGTTAAATCTAGAATTGGCTTCCTATTTCGCAACAAAGCATCCTTCACTCATGCTGCCAAACATACCCTCGTAAAACTGACCATCCTACCGATCCTCGACTTCGGCGATGTCATTTACAAAATAGCCTCCTCCTACCTTACTCAATAAACTGGATGCAGTCTATCACAGTGCCATCCGTTTTGTCACCAAAGCCCAATATACTACCCACCACTGCGACCTGTACGCTCTCGTTGGCTGGCCCTCGCTTCATACTCGTCACCAAACCCACTGGCTCCAGGTCATCTACAAGACCCTGCTAGGTAAAGTCCCCCCTTATCTCAGCTCACTGGTCACCATAGCAGCACCCACCTGTAGCACGTGCTCCAGCAGGTATATCTTTCTGGTCACCCCCAAAACCAATTCCTCCTTTGGCCGTCTCTCCTTCCAGTTCTCTGCTGCCAATGACTGGAACGAACTACAAAAATCTCTGAAACTGGAAACACTTATCTCCCTCACTAGCTTTAAGCACCAGCTGTCAGAGCAGCTCACAGATCTCTGCACCTGTACATAGCCCATCTATAATTTAGCCCAAACAACTACCACTTCCCCTACTGTATTTATTTATTTTGCTCCTTTGCACCCCATTATTTCTATTTCTACTTTGCACTTTCTTCCACTACAAATCTACCATTCCAGTGTTTTACTTGCTATATTGTATTTACTTTGCCACCATGGCTTTTTTTGCCTTTACCTCCCTTATCTCACCTCATTTGCTCACATTGTATATAGACTTATTTTTCTACTGTATTATTGACTGTATGTTTGTTTATTCCATGTGTAACTCTGTGTTGTTATATGTGTCAAACTGCTTTGCTTTATCTTGGCCAGGTCGCAGTTGCAAATGAGAACTTGTTCTCAACTAGCCTACCTGGTTAAATAAAGGTGAAATAAAATAAAAATACTGCAAATTAAGAAATCATGTGACTAAATAAAAATAAACTACTATTAAACAAAGATAAATGATATAAAGAATGAAAGTAAAAAGCTTTGGAGCACCTTAAATTAAGTTTTGGGGAAAAAAGCCAACTCTGCTCCGTCATTCATTGAATCAGATGCTCATTCATCACAAAACACACTGATATTGCCAACTACTTTAATGACTTTTTCATTGGCAAGATAAGCAAACTTAGGGATGACATGGCTGGAACAAACGCTGACAATACACATCCAAGTATATCTGACCAAATTATGAAAGACAAGAATTGTACTTTTGATTCTGTAAAGTCAATGTGGAAGAGGTGAATTCTGTTTTGTTGTCTATCAACAGTGACAAGCCACCGCGATCTGACAATCTGGATGGAAAATTCACGAGGATAATAGCGGACGATAGTGCCACTCCTATTTGCCACATCTTCAGTTTATTAAGCCTACTAGAAAGCCCTCAGTCCTGGAGGGAAGTTAAAGTAATTCCACTAACCAAGAATAGTAAAGCCCCCTTTACTGGCTCAAATAGCCCACCAATTAGCCTGTTACCAACCTTTAGTAAACTTCTGGAAAAAATTGTGTTTGACCAGATACAATGCTATTTCATAGTGAACAAAATGACAACAGACTTTCAGTACGCTTATAGGGAAAGACACTCAACAAGCACAGCACTTACACAAATGACTGATGATTGGCTGAGAGAAATTGATGATAACATTATTGTGGGGGCTGTCTTGTTAGACTTCAATGCAGCTTTTGACATTATCAATCATAGTCTGCTGCTGGAAAAACATATGTGTTATGGCTTTACACCCCAGGCTATAATGTGGATAAAGTGTTATTTATCTAACAGAACACAGAGGGTGTTCTTTAATGGAAGCCTCTCAAACACAATCCAGGTAGAATCAGGAATTCCCCAGGGTAGCTGTTTAGGTCCCTTGCTATTTTCAATCTTTACTAACGATATGCCTTGGGCTTTGAGTAAGACCAGTGTGTCTAAGTATGCAGATGACTCAACGCTATACACGTCAGCTACTACAGCGACTGAAATGACTGCAACACTTAACAAAAAGCTGCAGTTAGTTTCAGAGTGGGAAACAAGGAATAAGCTACTACTAAAGATGTCCAAAACTAAAAGCATTGTATTTGGGACAAATCATTCACTAAACCCTAAACCTCAACTGCATCAAGTAATGACTAATGTGGAAATTGAGCAAGTTGAGGTGACCAAACTGCTTGGAGTAACCCTGGATTGTAAACTGTCATGGTCAAAACATATTGATACAACAGTAGCTAAGATGGGGAGAAGTCTCTTCATAATAAAGCGCTGCTCTGCCTTCTTAAAAACACTGTCAACAAGGCAGGTCCTAAAGGCCCTAGTTTTGTCACACCTAGACTACTGTTCAATAGTGTGGTCAAGTGCCACAAAGAGGTACTTGGGAAAATTGCAGTTGGCTCAGAACAGGGCAGCACGGCTGGCCCTTAAAAGTATACTGGAGAGCTAACATTAATGACATGCATGTCAATCTCTCATGGCTCAAAGTGGAAGAGAGATTGACTTCATCATTACTTGTTTTTGTAAGAGGTGTTGACAAGCTGAATGTACCGAGCTGTGTGCCAGTAGTTTAAACAGACAGCTCGGTACATTCAGCTTCTCAACACCTCTTACAAAAACAAGTAATGATGGAGTCAATCTCTCTTCCACTTTGAGCCATGAGAGATTGACATGCATGTCATTAATGTTAGCTCTTGGACACCCATTCATACCCCACAAGACATGTGACCAGAGGTGTCTTCACAGTCCCCAAGTCCAGAACAGACTATGGTAGGCGCACAGTATTACATAGAGCCATGACTACATGGAACTCTATTCCACATCAGGTAACTGATGTAAGCAGTAGAATCAGATTTCAAAAGCAGGTAAAAATACACCTTATGGAACAACGGGGACTGTGAAGAGACACACACATTGTGATATTGTTGTATGGTGGTATTGAACATGTTGTGCTGTGGCCATGTGGTGGTGTAAGGGTGTTATATGGTGTACTGTTTTATCTTTAGTTCATTCAGTACAAACATAGTTCACTGTTTTATCTGTTGTTTTATATGTAATGTGGGTGCTTTGATGTGTTTGGGCCCCAGGAAGAGTAGCTGCTGCCTTGGCAACAGCTAATGGGGATCCCTAATAAATACAAATATACCCACAACTTGTGAGGTCAGTGGGATGTGTGCCATCCACCACTTATGATGTCCCTAGTCTTCTGCTGAGCATTTCCAGATTGGCTGTGGGCTGAGCTGTTGTTTAGTGTATTGTGTTGTTGCAGGGCTGTTTAGTAGTGTGTGTGTGTGTGTGTGTGTGTGTGTGTGTGTGTGTGTGTGTGTGTGTGTGTGTGTGTGTGTGTGTGTGTGTGTGTGTGTGTTGTCTCTAGAGTCTAAACATTGTGCTTGGTGTGACTGAGAGTGAGACCCAGTCAATCAGGCCCTGTGGCAGCTGGCTAATTGAGGATTGTTGGATTTTCTTAATCTGGGTTCCGTCCCTCTATTATGTTCTGTTCTGTTCTACTCTGCTCTGTTCTGTTCTGTTCTGTTCTACTCTGCTCTGTTCTGTTCTACTCTGTTATGCTCTGTTCTGTTCTACTCTGTTATGCTCTGCTCTGTTCTACTCTGCTCTGTTCTGTTCTACTCTGTTCTGTTCTGTTCTACTCTGTTATGCTCTGTTCTGTTCTAATCTGTTCTGTTCTACTCTGTTATGTTCTACTCTGTTCTACTCTGTTCTGTTCTGTTCTACTCTGTTCTGTTCTGTTCTACTCTGTTCTACTCTGTTCTGTTCTACTCTGTTCTGTTCTACTCTGCTCTGTTCTGTTCTACTCTGTTATGCTCTGTTCTGTTCTACTCTGTTATGCTCTGTTCTGTTCTACTCTGTTCTGTTCTACTCTGTTCTGTTCTGTTCTAATCTGTTCTGTTCTGTTCTAATCTGTTCTGTTCTGTTCTGTTCTACTCTGTTCTGTTCTGTTCTACTCTGTTCTGTTCTGGTCTACTCTGCTCTGTTCTGTTCTAATCTGTTCTGTTCTGTTCTAATCTGTTCTGTTCTGTTCTGTTCTACTCTGTTCTGTTCTGTTCTACTCTGTTCTGTTCTGGTCTACTCTGCTCTGTTCTGTTCTACTCTGTTCGGTTCTGTTCTACTCTGTTATGTTCTGTTCTACTCTGTTCTGTTGTAATCCATTCGGTTCTGTTCTACTCTGCTCTGTTCTGTTCTACTCTGTTCTGTTCTCCTCTGTTCTGTTCTCCTCTGTTCTCCTCTGCTCTGTTCTGTTCTACTCTGTTCTGTTCTACTCTGTTCTGCTCTGTTCTCCTCTGTTCTGTTCTGTTTTACTCTGTTCTGTTCTACTCTGTTCTGTTCTGTTCTCCTCTGTTCTGTTCTACTCTGTTCTGTTCTGTTCTCCTCTGCTCTGTTCTGTTCTACTCTGTTCTGTTCTGTTCTCCTCTGCTCTGTTCTGTTCTACTCTGTTCTGTTCTGTTCTACTCTGTTCTGTTCTGTTCTCCTCTGCTCTGTTCTGTTCTACTCTGTTCTGTTCTCCTCTGTTCTGTTCTGTTCTACTCTGTTCTGTTCTACTCGGTTCTGTTCTCCTCTGTTCTGTTCTGTTCTCCTCTGCTCTGTTCTGTTCTACTCTGTTCTGTTCTGTTCTCCTCTGCTCTGTTCTGTTCTACTCTGTTCTGTTCTGTTCTCCTCTGTTCTGTTCTGTTCTACTCTGTTCTGTTCTGTTCCCCTCTGTTCTGTTCTACTCTGTTCTGCTCTCTGCTCTGTTCTGCTCTCCTCTGCTCTGTTCTGTTCTACTCTGTTCTGTTCTCCTCTGTTCTGTTCTGTTCTCTTCTGTTCTGTTCTACTCTGTTCTGTTCTACTCTGTTCTGTTCTACTCTGTTCTGTTCTACTCTGTTCTGTTCTCCTCTGCTCTGTTCTGTTCTACTCTGTTCTGTTCTCCTCTGCTCTGTTCTGTTCTACTCTGTTCTGTTCTGTTCTCCTCTGCTCTGTTCTGTTCTACTCTACTCTGTTCTGTTCTCCTCTGCTCTGTTCTGTTCTACTCTACTCTGTTCTGTTCTCCTCTGTTCTGTTCTGTTCTCCTCTGCTCTGTTCTCCTCTACTCTGTTCTGCTCTGTTCCCAAACTGCTAATCACTACTAAAAGACAGAGGGATGGAGAGAGGGAGGAGGGAGAGAGGGCGAGAGAGAGAGCAAGAGGGAGGGGCAGGAGGGAAAGGGGTAGAGAGGTAAAGGGGTTAACGCGACTGGGGCAGACAGAAAGCGAGAAAGCGAGAAAGCGAGAAAGAGAAGTTGCTGATGAAGTCTGAAAGATCCCTTATAGAATGAGTAATCGCTTACTGGGCTTTTGAGACTGTTGAGAGTGCTGATCCCAGGTTTACTGCCTGTCTACCCTAGCTTTCAAGCAACTATAGAGGGCAAAGAGCTAGAAGACATAGCCTGGCCAGTAGCCACAGTAATGTCTAGCTAGAGGACATAGCCTATATAGAGTGGCCAGTAGCCACAGCAATGTCTAGCTAGAGGACATAGCCTATATAGAGTGGCCAGTAGCCACAGCAATGTCTAGCTAGAGGACATAGCCTATATAGAGTGGCCAGTAGCCACAGTAATGAGATTGCTTTGATGATAGTTTGGACTCAGGCTTTATGTTTGATTTGCTGTGCACTGCAGGGATGGTGTCTGTGTGTGATATAACCATTGCACCACATTCAGCCTGTGGTTGGTCAGTCAGTCACTAACACTTATATATGATAACATACTGTTAATTAACCAAACACTAGTGCTGCTGGTGTGTTCGGTCCTCTTTTCTACTGGTTATCCATGGGTTGCCATGACACTTCCTATTCCAGGCACAGTTCAGACCAGAACCATCCCTGTCAAGGTTACACAGTGTACTAGCTCAGTCTTACTGATGCTGGGGATGCGGTGCTTCCTGTCCGTTGACCTTTACACACCAAGCAATAGTCATGAGAGCGGAGGTCCTGAGACCTCGTCTAGCTGCCAGTGATACTTTGTGATGGCTGTGACACTGCTCTGCAGCTGCTGTGTGTCTTTGTTCTGGTACCGATGGCTGTGACACTGCTCTGCAGCTGCTGTGTGTCTTGGTTCTGGTACCGATGGCTGTGACACTGCTCTGCAGCTGCTGTGTGTCTTGGTTCTGGTACCGATGGCTGTGACACTGCTCCGCAGCTGCTGTGTGTCTTGGTTCTGGTACCGATGGCTGTGACACTGCTCTGCAGCTGCTGTGTGTCTTGGTTCTGGTACCGATGGCTGTGACACTGCTCCGCAGCTGCTGTGTGACTTGGTTCTGGTACCGATGGCTGTGACACTGCTCCGCAGCTGCTGTGTGTCTTGGTTCTGGTACTGATGGCTGCTCTGCTATCTAATGTGAGTTGATATTTAGACTAATGGCTTGTTTTGATGTCCCCTTTACAGCCTCATGTGACAAGGTCGCAGGTTGATGGGGTCAGAGAGGACATTATCAAAGATGCAGTGTATCAACATTTTAACATCGTTCTGAAAATAATGAGACGCATATTGTAGAGGAACCCGCCCCAGCCAGCTATTTTATCAGCGTTCGATCTCATGTCTTTGTGTTTCCTTTTGTCCCCACCGTAGCCCAGAGGTCATCCACGTGATCACATGATGATAACACCCACTGCACTAATCACCATTCTGTTATAATCTAACTAGCTGTTTGTAAAAACATTGAAAAAGATCCCAGAGCCGTTTGGAGAGAGTGACTTTGCTCAGTTTGTCCACCACCTCTCCCTGTTACCCATGTCACCATGATTACATTACAACAGAAGAGGAAAGCCAACACCAGAAGGTGAAAACAGGCAGTAGCTAGGCAAAGCTCTTTTTGGGCTGTATTCTGACTTGAGATCTACACACTTAACTCGAATTTTCACACACGTCTCCCAATGGCGTCAATAAATGATTTACACGAACTCGAGAGTTTAAGAATAAAAGTGGAGGTGAGGTATTGGTCTGCTTTCTCCATTTTGCTCCGTATAATTACCCCAGTAGAAAGTCACTTAACTGTAAGTGTCTCTCTGAGGACTTGTTGTCTCCTCTTGCTTCCTTATTAGAGAGGGGAAGAGGTCCTTCAGAGACCTCCAACAGCCTAAGCTGGTCTCATGTATACATGAGCGCCACTTAAAAGGCAGAAGGATGTCGGGAAGGCTGTTCGATAAGGCTGAGCGCCACTTAAAAGGCAGAAGGCTGTTCGATAAGGCTGAGCGCCACTTAAAAGGCAGAAGGCTGTTCGATAGGGCTGAGCGCCACTTAAAAGGCAGAAGGCTGTTCGATTGGGCTGAGCGCCACTTAAAAGGCAGAAGGCTGTTCGATAGGGCTGAGCGCCACTTAAAAGGCAGAAGGATGTCGGGAAGGCTGTTTATTAGTGGAAAGAGGAAAATATAATGGCATGTTGTTCCAGAATCACCTGCACACACAACCTGTTGTCTCTCCTGCTCAGAGGAGATCTGGGGAAAAATGACAAAATAAATGTTGTTCTTTCAACCTGCAGTCCAGTCAGTGTGTAAATACAAGCAGAGAAATGAGCTGTGTCATTTTCCCATAGGGCCGTGTTCTGAGATCTGTGAAGACTCCCACTGACGTCAATGAATGATTTCCGTGAAAATACGACTTGCGTGTGGTAATCTCAACTCTGAATCGAGCCAGAGTAAGGAGGTGGTTGCGATTGTCCTCAAGATGATCTATAATTTTGACTAAGCAGTAATGACTAAGCTAAATGGTGTGAATGCTCAGTTGACTGGTCTTGTTTGCCAGATCAGCAGCTGAATGATGAACAACAGGTGGAGGTTAGGTCACATGGATTCACATGATAGAGTTCAGTTAACCCTGAACGACCCCTGACTTTTGACCCTTGTCCTTAGCAGATCCTCCTGGTCCAGACGTGACAGTTGGGCTAGTTTGACTTGACAGTTTAATCCTGGTCAAGACTTGACAGTTTGTCTGAGTTTAGTTATTACTAAGCACTAGGCCTATTTATAGAGACAGTAACCCACAAACAAACATCATATTTTTGTGTCCCTCCCCTACCGTGCCATACCCTTCCCATTATTATGTAGATTCCTAGATATATGGTGACTTATGAGTTTAAGTCGGATTCATTCCATCAATTGTGATGACAGAGTTTGTTGACTTCGCTCAGCCCTCTAGCACTGTGGCATCAGAACATCTATTTTAAATTGTCAGAAGACCATGTCAAGTAATTTACATTTTGAATCAGAATGACAAGCCTAGATGTATGCAGACAGTGAACTGGATTCTGAAGTAGTGTTTTGTGGTTGATTCTGCGGTATGTGGAGGAGAAGTTATGATTGTGTTGTTTGTATCAGAGACAGTTATCACCAGTGGTTTATTTTTGATTGGCCACCCTGGCAGATAACTCCAAGCAGGACACTGTCTGGTGTCTGACCATTCAGCCTCAGCTGTGTGTCTGTAACCTGTCTGTGACTGTCTGTAACCTGCCTTTTACTGTCTGTAACCTGCCTTTTACTGTCTGTAACCTGTCTGTGACTGTCTGTAACCTGTCTTTGACTGTCTGTAACCTGGCTTTTACTATCTGTAACATGCCTTTTACTGTCTGTAACCTGCCTTTTACTATCTGTAACTTGCCGTTTACTGTCTGTAACCTGCCTTTTACTGTCTGTAACCTGTCTTTTACTATCTGTATCTGTCTGTGACTGTCTGTAACCTGTCTGTAACTGTCTGTAACCTGCCTTTTACTGTCTGTAACCTGCCTTTTACTGACTGTAACCTGTCTTTTGCTGTCTCTAAACTGTCCTTTGCTGTCTGTAATGTCATTACGGTCTGTAACTTGCCTTTTTGCTGTCTGTAACCTGTCTTTTTGCTGTCTGTAACCTGCCTTTTGCTATCTGTAACCTGCCTTTTTGCTGTCTGTACTGTTATTACTGTCTGTAACCTGTCTTTTACTGTCTGTAACCTGCCTTTTTGCTGTCTGTACTGTCATTACTGTCTGTAGCCTTTCTTGTACTGTCTGTAACCTGCATTTTACTATCTGTATCTGTCTGTGACTGTCTGTAACCTGCCTTTTACCGTCTGTAACCTGCCTTTTACTGTCTGTAACCTGTCATTTACTGTCTGTAACTGTCTATAACCTGCCTTTTACTGTCTAACCTGCCTTTTTGCTGTCTGTAATGTCATTACTGTCTGGAACCTGTTTTTACTGTCTGTAACCTGTCTTTTACTAACTGTAACCTACCTTACAATTCCAAGATGGCTTAGCAGTCGGACGTGTGTTTTGTCTTGTCCCATCCTGTCCCGTGTAATTATCGTTTTCCTCGTTTTTTTCCCATATATATTTCGTATATATTTTAATCTCACTTTCCATCTACGGACTGAATATACTTTCTTGCAACCCGTCTCAGGCAATGTGGTACAGATCTGCTATTTTTATACTTTAGAACTGGAACCCCCATCAGAAGCTAGCCAGCTAACTAGCTAGTAGTCAGTTAGCCACTGCTAGCGGTCATCACCGTTAACTCGGACACCAGCAAGCCTCAGCTTGGTCAATACATGCCAGTCTGCACAGCGCGATATGAACCCAGAGCATATCGGACTGCTTTTTCTCTACCACATCTCCGGATTCCTACCGCAAGCTCTGAACCTCTACACCGGATCATCACAGCTAGCTAGCTGCAATCCGAGTGGCTACTTCTGGCTAACGTCTCTGTCCTGAAGCAAGTGTAACCGGTGTGAAATGGCTAGCTAGTTAGCGGTGGTGCGCGCTAATAGCGTTTCAACCGGTGACGTCACTTGCTCTGCGACCTTAAGTAGTTTTTCCCCTTGCACTGTAGGGGCCGCGGCTTTTGTGGCGCGATGGGTAACGATGTGGCTCAGTTGGTAGAGCATGGTGTTTGCAATGCCAGCATGGTGTGTGCAACGCCAGGGTTGTGGGTTTGATTCTCACGGGGGGCCAGTACAATTTTTTTTTTTATGCATTCACTACTGTAAGTCGCTCTGGATAAGAGTGTCTGCTAAATGACTAAAATGTAAATGTAAAATGATGCTTCATGGGTGTCAGTTGTTGATGTGTGCAGAGGGTCCCTGGTTCGAGCCCAGGTTGCTGTGAGGAGAGGGATGGAAGCTATACTGTTACATTGGTGCCGTGACCCGGATCATTGGTTGTTGCGGAAAAGGAGGAGATCAAAAGGGGGGTGAGTGTAACCGATGTGAAATGGCTAGCTAGTTAGCGGTGATGCGCACTAATTGCGTTTCAATCGGTGATGTCACTCGCTCTGCGACCTTAAGTAGTTGTTCCCCTTGCGCTGCAAGGGCCGCGGCTTTTGTGGCGCGATGGGTAACGATGCTTCGTGGGTATCAGTTGTTGATGTGTGCAGAGTGTCCCTGGTTCGAGCCCAGGTTGGGGCGAGGAGAGGGATGGAAGCTATACTGTCACACAAGCACCAGTTAACCTTGAGCTAGCCTCGAGCTAGGCCCATCTCCCGGCTAGCCGAGGAGGTCCACCAGCCAATTCTTGGGCTACAATACCTCTTTTGCTTATGCCTGGACCCTTTATTTACCGACACGGATCCACGCCGATCCATCACGACTGGTCTGCTGACGTATTCGTCTGAGGTGGTTTCAACAGGCTCTTCCGTTGCGACATCGCCAAAGATCTATCAGCTAGCCCTCTAGCTGTCTGAATCTCCGTGTCTCCAGCTCGCCTAGCGTAGTAGCGACTACTGAATCAACTCCCAGACTCAGCTATTGCTGCTCAACAGGCCCATATGATCACTCGGCTACACATGCCTCTCCCTAATGTCATTATGCCTTGTCTATTGCTGTTTTGGTTAGGGATTATTGTCTTATTTCACTGTAGAGCCCCCAGTCCTGCCCAATATGACTTAGATAGAGCTTTTGTCCCACACATGCGGTGACCTCACCTGGCTTAACTGGTGCCTCTAGAGACAAAACCTCTCTCATCGTCACTCAATACCTAGGTTTACCTCCACTGTACTCACATCCTACCATACCCTTGTTTGTACATTATGCCTTGAATCTATTCTTCCACACCCAGAAATCTGCTCCTTTTACTCTCTGTTCCGAACACACTAGACGACCAGTTCTTATAGCCTTTAGCCATACCCTTATCCTATCCCTCCTCTGTTCCTCTGGTGATGTAGAGGTTAACCCAGGCTCTGCAGCCCCCAGCACCACTCCAATTCCCCAGGCGCTCTCATTTGTTGACTTCTGTAACCGTAAAAGACTTGGTTTCATGCATGTTAACATCAGAAGCCTCCTCCCTAAGTTTGTTTTATTCACTGCTTTAGCACACTCCGCCAACCCTGATGTCCTAGCCGTGTCTGAATCCTGGCTTAGGAAGGCCACCAAAAATCCTGAAATTTCCATGCCCAACTACAACATTTTCCGACAAGATAGTACTGCCAAAGAGTTGCAATATACTGAGAGAGCCTGCAGAGTTCTGTCATACTATCCAGGTCTGTGCCCAAGCAATTCAAGCTTTCCAGAACCTTTCCAGAAACAAGTCTCTCACTGTTGCCTCTTGTTATAGACCCCCCTCAGCCCCCAGCTGTGCCCTGGACACCATATGTGAATTGATTTCCCCCATCTATCTTCAGAGTTCGTACTGTTAGGTGACCTAAACTGGGATATGCTTAACACCATGTCCATCCTACAATCTAAGCTAGATGCCCTCAATCTCACACAAATTATCAAGGAACCTAACAGGTACAACCCTACATTCGTAACCTCTTAGATATCATCCTGACCAACTTGCCCTCTAAATACACCTTTGCTGTCTTCAAACAGAAATTTGCATCCTGTAGTACTAATTCCAAAAGGTTTTGAGACACTGTAAAGTTCATGGAGAATAAGAGCACCTCCTCCCTGCTGCCCACTGCACTGAGGCTAGGAAACACTGTCACCACAGAAAAAAATGTACGATAATCGATAATTTCAATAAGCATTTTCTATGGCTGGCCATGCTTTCCACCTGGCAACCCCTACACCGGCCAACAGCTCTGCACCCCCTGCAGCAACTTCCCCAAGCCCCCCACCCCCACCCCCGCTTCTCCTTCACCCAAATCCAGACAGCTGATGTTCTGAAAGAGCTGCAAAATCTGGACCCGTGCAAATCAGCTGGGCTAGACAATCTGGACCCTCTCTTTCTAAAATGATCTGCAGAAATCGTTGCAACCCCTATTACCAGCCTATTCAACCTCTCTTTCGTATTGTCTGAGATCCCCAAAGATTGGAAAGCTGCCGCGGTCATCCCCCTCTTCAAAGGGGGAGACACTAGACCCAAACTGTTATAGACCTCTATCCATCCTGCCCTGCCTTTCTAAAATCTTCAATAGCCAAGTTAACAAACAGATCACCAACCATTTTGAATCCCACCGTACCTTCTCCGCTATGCAATCTGGTTTCTGAGCTGGTCATGGGTGCACCTCAGCCACGCTGAAGGTCCTAAACGATATCATAACCACCATCGATAAAAGGCAGTACTGTGCTGCCGTCTTCATCGACCTGGCCAAGGCTTTCGACTCTGTCAACCACCACATTCTTATCGGCAGACTCAATAGACTTGGTTTCTTAAATGACTGCCTCGCCTGGTTCACCAACAACTTCTCAGACAAAGTTCAGTGTGTCAAATTGGAGGGCCTGTTGTCCGGACTCTCTATGGGGGTGCCACAGGGTTCAATTCTCAGGCCGACTCTTTTCTCTGTATATATCAATGATGTCGCTCTTGCTGCTGGTGATTCTCTGATCCACCTCTACGCAGACGACACCATTCTGTATAAATCTGTCCCTTATTTGGACACTGTGCTAACAAACCTCCAAACGAGCTTCAATGCCATACAACACTCCTTCCGTGGCCTCCAACTGCTTTTAAATGCTAGTAAAACTAAATGCATGCTCTTCAACCGATTGCTGCCCGCACCCTCCCGCCCGAGTAGCATCACTACTCTGGTTTGTTCTGACTTAGAATATGTGGGCAACTACAAATACCTAGGTGTCTTGTTAGACTGTAAACTCTCCTTCCAGACTCACATTAAGCATCTCCAATCCAAAATTAAATCTAGAATCGTCTTCCTATTTCGCAACAAAGCCTCCTTCACTCATGCTGCCAAACATACCCTCGTAAAACTGACTATCCTATCGATCCTTGACTTCGGCGATGTAATTTACAAAATAGCCTCCAACACGCTACTCAGCAAACTGGATGTAGTCTATTACAGTGCCATCCGTTTTGTCACCAAAGGCCCATATACTACCCACCACTGCGACCTATACGCTCTCGTTGGCTGGCCCTAGATACGTATTCGTCGCCAAACCCACTGGCTCCAGGTCATCTTTGCTAGGTAAAGTTTTTGCTAGGTAAAGCCCCGCCTTATCTCAGCTCACTGGTCACCAGAGCACACACTCCAGCAGGTATATTTCACTGGTCATCCCCAAAGCCAACACCTCCTTTGGCCGCCTTTCCTTCCAGTTCTCTGCTGCCAATGACTGGAACGAATTGCAAAAATCACTGAAGCTGGAGTCTTACATCTCCCTCTCTAACTTTAAGCATCAGCTGTCAGAGCAGCTTACCGATCACTGTACCTGTACGCAGCCCATCTGTAAATAGCACACCCAACTACCTCATCCCCATACCATTATTTATCCTCTTCCTCTTTTGCTAAATGTAATTATTTCGCTTCTATGGCATATTTATTGCCTTACCTCCCTAATCGTCTGCATTTGCACACACTGTACATAGATTTTTCTATTGTGTTATTGACTGTACATTTCTTTATGTGTAACTCTGTGTTGTTGTTTTTGTCTCACTGCTTTGCTTTATCTTGGCCAGGTCACATTTGTAAATGAGAACTTGTTCTCAACTGGCCTACCTGGTTAAATAAAGGTGAAATAAAAAAATATATATATTTTTTGCTGTCTGTAACCTGCCTTTTTGCTGTCTGTAATGTCATTACTGTCTATAACCTGCCTTTTTGCTGTCTGTAACCTGCCTTTTGCTGTCTGTAACCTGTCTTATTGCTGACTGTACTGTCATTACTGTCTGTAACCTGCCTTTAACTATCTGTACTGTCATTACTGTATCGCTGAACAGACCTCTTCCTCTCCAATTCAAATTAACATTCCTAAGGCGTCTTCAGTTCTGTCAGACAGGGCCGAGCTTGTGAGGATTGCTGAATGGTACTGGCACCAACAGGCAAGGCTGGCATACACTGGCACTACGATCCCCTTTCTCCCTCACACCCATGGCAATAATGGGTATCATCACAAGATGGTCAAGGGCATCACAAGATGAACAAAACTGAGAGGCTGATACTGTCACTGGAGCTGTAACTAACGAACACTGGAGCTAACAAACATCCAATAGAATGGGCTGGATCAGAGAGAATCTAGAGAGAGGGGTACCAGGGACTAATTAAGCTCTTTTGGGGTTCGCTAATGCCTTCTAAAATTAGGAAATTAAACAACATGCTTATTGACCAACAAAAAGCTTCCAACAACAAGCAGGGTTTAACAAAATCACTACTTTTAATAATAAAAAAAACCTTCAATAATTTCAACTATAATAAATCTAATAGTCATGTAGAACATTTGGGGCTCCTGAGTGGCGCAGCGGTCTAAGCACTGCATTTCGATGCTAGAGGCGTCACTACAGACCCTGGATCCATGGTATTTATTATATCTGAACACCGAATCAAAAACAAAGAGGAACAAAACGCAACAGCTCTGTCAGGTGAAAAAACACAAGACAGAAAACAACTACCCACAAAAACCCTGTGGGAAAAGGCTACCTAAGTATGGCTCCCAATCAGAGACAACGATAGACAGCTGTCCCTGATTGAGAGCCATACCCGGCCAAAACTAAGAAATACACAAAACATAGAAAACGGAACATAGAATGCCCACCCTAGTCACACCCTGGCCTAACCAAAATATAGAACAAAAACCTCTCTATGGCCAGGGCGTGACAGGCGCACAATTAGCCCAGTGTTGTCCGGGTTTGGCCGGGGTAGGCTGTCATTGGAAATAAGAATTTGTTCTTAACTGACTTGCCTAGTGAAATATATATATATATTTTTTTAAAGAACATCATTACAGTTCGTGCAGTATGTATTCCCCCACACTGAACACAGTGGCAGATTGATTCCACCAAGACAACAGTCAAATTGAAATAGCGATACTGCTCTGCTCTGCTTTCTCCCCTCTCCTCATCCTCAGTTTCCTCAGGGAGTGCCCAGACTTTCAACTTAACTCCTATTTCCATGGAACCAGAGAGAGAGAGAGAGAGAGAGAGAGAGAGAGAGAGAGAGAGAGAGAGAGAGAGAGAGAGAGAGAGAGAGAGAGAGAGAGAGAGAGAGAGAGAGAGAGGAGAGAGAGAGAGAGAGAGAGAGAGAGAGAGAGAGAGAGAGAGAGAGAGAGAGAGAGAGAGAGAGAGAGAGAGAGAGAGAGAGAGAGAGAGAGAGAGAGAGAGAGAGAGAGAGAGAGAGAGAGAGAGAGAGAGAGAGAGAGAGAGAGAGAGAGAGAGAGAGAGAGAGAGAGAGAGAGAGAGAGAGAGAGAGAGAGAGAGAGAGATGGGGAGAAAGAAAGGGAGGGACAGAGGGAGAGGTCCAAGACATCAGATGCCCTTGGGCTGCTTGACTGTGTGGCTAGTATCGATCAAACACTACCATCACGACCCTGCGGTGTGCTGTATGTTGTTTTGAGTTGACTGTAATGTCCTGCTGTGCTTGTTGTTTCATGTGAGACGCAAGACACACATTTCCTCACACACACAGCCTACATTCCCTCCCTCTAGAGCCGGGGAGAGGCTGCTGAAGAGATTTAAGTGGAATAGCGTGCGCTCCAGCATGTACAATCCTCCTAGTGCCTATTCAGCAACTGTCTTACACACACACACACACACACACACACACACTCGCGCACAACACACACACACACACACACACACCCACGCACAACACACACACACCCGCGCACAACACACACACACACACCCACGCACAACACACACACACCCGCGCACAACACACACACACACACACACACACCCCCCCGCGCACAACACACACACACACACACCCTACCCCTCTCAGGAAATGAACAGACACCCATGGGGGAAGGCGGATTAGTCCATCACAGGGCTTGTCTTGTCTAATGACCCTTATTAAGGCCACATGATTATGTCATCGTAACTAAAGAGCACAATTGGTGTCCTTTTGGTGGCTGGTATGATCTTGGTGCCACCTGTATGCTTTTTGTTTATAATGCAGTACCCCACCGTGACAATCCAGTCAGAAAGGGATCTGTTACATGTTCTGTTTACTAAGCAGAGAGATGAATATTATCCTCATAAGGCAAATAAAGTGATTGACAGTACACTGCTAACAAGCTCGTCTAACAAGTACTGTTATTCCTCTGAAGCTTTTTGCAGTGTTCAACACACAGGCAGATGTGGCCCCTACAGTCCTTTTCTTGTCTGCCTCGTCCACTGCGACACTAGTCTATAGGGGACCCTGTGTAGTCACAATTAGCATGTGTTTGAACCCATTAAAACACTCTCTTCCTCTCCAGGTGTTGGGTTCAATGCGGAAGACACATTTCAGTTGAATACATTCAGTTGGACAACTGACTAGGTATCCCCCCTTTTCCCTTTCCTCTCTCTTTTTCTGTCACTCTTCTTTGTCCCGCTGCTCATAGCCAGATATGAGGTTTCCACTGTGGTCTTATTCCCTAGCTAGACTGCCTCTCACTCTCAAGTCAGTCACTGTCAGTTTCCCAACACAATCCAGTCCAAACGGTTCAACTTTTTGATATGTTTGACTCCGAAACTCTTGTCTCATTAGTTTTCCACATGTTTCATGCGTTCAATAGCACACTTCTAAAAGTAGATTCTAAAATGGCTCCTAATTATAAAATGGAGGGTGAGATTATATTACTGTAAATCTTACAGAGCTTCTCATGAATATGAAACGGAAGCTGCAAGATACTTCCAGCCTTTTTATCGCCAGACCTGATCTGATACAGGAGCTACTGTGGAAGTCTGGAGATTGCGTCACCTTAGAGGGATCTCTATTGGATAGACTTAGCCTAGAGCTTGTCTGAAAGGGATGTTCTCTAAAAGACATGCTTCAGCTGCTGTTCTTTTTGATTTGGATTAAGAAAAACAATGATTTAACCTTTATTTAACTAGGCAAGTTGGTTAAGAACACATTTTTATTTACAATGACGACTCATTGTAGTCATATACAGTACGTATAATACAGAGCATTTTCAATGATTAGGTCCCTTATTCTGTTCTCCTACTGTATATTCTCTTCTCTCTGATGTGGAAATCTGAAACCACAAGATAACCATAACACATCTATAGCCCTTTGAAGTAGGAACCTTTTCTACCCTCCTTCAGAGTAGGGGCTACTGTATTATGGGCTGGGGGATTGAAGTAGGAACCCTTTCTACCCTCCTTCAGAGTAGGGGCTACTGTATTATGGGCTGGGGGATTGAAGTAGGAACCTTTTCTACCCTCCTTCAGAGTAGGGGCTACTGTATTATGGGCTTGGGGATTGAAGTAGGAACCTTTTCTACCCTCCTTCAGAGTAGGGGCTACTGTATTATGGGCTGGGGGATTGAAGTAGGAACCTTTTCTACCCTCCTTCAGAGTAGGGGCTACTGTATTATGGGCTGGGGGATTGAAGTAGGAACCTTTTCTACCCTACTTCAGAGTAGGGGCTACTGTATTATGGGCTGGGGGATTGAAGTAGGAACCTTTTCTACCCTACTTCAGAGTAGGGGCTACTGTATTATGGGCTGGGGGATTGCACCACCTTCATTTATGGTAAATAAACCCTATTGGATTTGGAAAAATGCATTAAACGTCCCAAATGGCACCCTATTCCCTACATAGTGCACTATTTTGACCAGAGCCCTATGTGCCCAGGTCAAAAGTAGTGTACTACAAAAGGGATAGGGTGTCATTTGGGACGTCTCCTAAGAGCTCAGTCATTTTGTCTCACTTTGCTGCGTTTTCCCGCTTGGTTTCCCCTCACACCCTCTCTGTACACCCTCTAGTGTAGTGATTAGGGAACGTACAATACGTCTGTTAATAGCATATGGGGTTCATTATATCACAGTGTTATGCTAATTATATAAACCATCCTTTCTTCCCAGAGTCTTACTAAAACCAGTGTCACATGATCACGTACTGTACTGTAGCAGGCAGACAGACACTTACTCATGTTGTGTCCTATATACTTTCACAAAGTATAAGGAAAGAGCCAAAATGTCTGCTTTGAACTGATAACTGATCACATACTGTACTGTACTGTAGCAGGCAGACAGACACTTACTCATGTTGTAGGTATATAGGTATTGTAGCCCAAGAAATTGGCTGATGGACCTCTTCAGCTAGCCGGGAGGTGGACCTAGCTCGGGGCTAGCTCCAGGCTAACTGGCGCTTGCTTCGGGACAGAGACGTTAGCCAGGAGTAGCCACTCGGATAGCAGCTAGCCATCTGCGATGATCCAGGTGAAAAGGTTCATAGCTTGCGAGTGGCTACTCGTAGTAGATGTGGAGATGTGGTAGAGAAAAAGCAGTCCGATATGCTCTGGGTTGAATCGCGCTGTGCAGACTGGCAGGAGTTGACTGGGCTGAGGCTCGCTGATGACCGCTAGCAGTGGCTAACTGACTACTAGCTAGTTAGCTGGCTAGCTTCTGTTGGGGGTTCCGGTTCTAAAGTATAAAAATAGCAAATCCATACCACATTGGGTGAGGCGGGTTGCAGAAGAGTATGATGAAGTTGAGGTTAAATTGAGGTTAAAAATATATACAAAATATATACGGGAAAAATATATATATACACAGGACACGACAAAACAAAGACAAAGACGTCTGACTGCTACGCCATCTTGGATTCTTGTTGATGATATCTGGAAATGTGCATGTACACTCTGTCCCATCTACTGTTGCTAACCCCAATTCTGACTTGTGCTCTGATATCTGCTTCACTGATTTCTGCCCTCGTAAAAGCCTGGGTTTTCTGCACGTTAACACTAGAAGCTTATTACCTCAATTGAAAGTGTGGGTTCACAGCTCCAATCCAGATGTGTTGGTCATTACTGAGACGTGGTTAAGGAAGAGTGTTTTGAATACTGATGTTAACCTTTCTGGTTATAACCTTTTTCGGCAAGACAGATCTTCCAAAGGTGGGGGAGTGGCAATCTTTACCAAGGATCACCTTCAGCGCTCGGTTGTCTCCACCAAGTCTGTCCCCAAACAATTTGATTTGATGGTTTTAAGTATTAAACTTTCAAATAGCTCTTTGTTCAATGATGCTATCGTCCTTCATCAGCCTGTACCCTACCTGCCCTAAGCTCTCTCCTGGCCTAAGTCTGAATTTGTCATGCTAAGTGACCTAAACTAGGACATGCTCCAACCACCTGACCAAGTCCTAAAGCAATGGGACTCCCTAAATCTCAGATTATTACCAATCCCACAAGGTATGACTCCAAACACCCAGAAAAGTCTACTCTTCTTGATGTTATCCTCACAAATAATCCTGATAGGTTTCAGTCTGGTGTTTTCTGTAATGACTTTATTGATCACTGTTTTACAGCCTGTGTTCGTAATGGCTGCTCAGTGAAATGACCTGTCCTGATTTGACATAGACGCTTGCTAAAAAACTTTAATGAGCAAGTCTTCCTTCATGAACTGGCCTCTGTAAAATGGTATAGAATCAGCTTGATCCCCTCTGTCTGTAAGGTTCGGCTTTTCTTTTCTTAGTCAACCTTGTGTTCTTTTTCTTTGTGTTCTGGAATGTAGCCCTGTTTCTTTGTGTTCTAGAACATAGCCCTGTTTCTTTGTGTTCTGGAACGTAGCCCTGTTTCTTTGTGTTCTGGAACGTAGTCCTGTTTCTTTGTGTTCTGGAACATAGCCCTGTTTCTTTGTGTTCTAGAACGTAGCCCTGTTTCTTTGTGTTCTGGAATGTAGCCCTGTCTTTCATTTTTGTTTATTGATTTCACCTGTTTTTGTTTCTCACCCGGTCTCTTCAGCTCCCTATTTAGTTCAGTTCTTTCTGTTTGTATGGTTGTGAGGTGTTGCTTGTTTTTGACTGCCTACCTGTGTTTGACCATTGCCTGCGACCACAATTCATGCCTTCTGCGAAGGCTTAATAAACACCTGCCGCGCTCTGCACGTGAATCTACACCTTTTTCTCTCTGAGTATTCATTACAGAATACCTCACCTAAAAATGGAATGGATTCAGTGGAGCTACAGCTCGACCTGCGCCTAACCCAGCAAGAGGAGCTTATGGAGGACATTTGCCGGCCTATCCCTACTCCTCCGAAGCCAGGTATCGTAACCCATAGCCCTCCTTCGTTCATACCCATGCCTGGAAAATATGATGGTTCACCTGGGAAATGTCAGGGATTTCTGATGCAATGCAGCAAATACATTGAGCACAACCCCATTAACTTTTCCACCGACAAGAGCAGGGTGGATTTTGTTGTGTCTCTACTCACAGGCAAAGCCCTGGATTGGGCTACCGCCATATGGACTGGCAACAGTACAGAACTCGGATCCGAGACCCATTTCCACACCCACTTCAGAGGTATTTGATCACTCTCCCTCCGGTCGTCATATAGGAGGCCTCCTCATAGAACTTCAACAAGGATGCAATTCAGCTGCCGAGTATGCCCTCGAGTTCCGCACCATGGCTGCAGGGAGTGGATGGAATGAGTCAGCTTTACTTACCGTCTACCGAAGAGGGCTCAACAGGGAACTTCAGGCGGAGCTGGCATGTAGAGGTGACCTTCAGGATTTAAATCAACACATTCGTATGTCCATCTCCATCAGCCACGTCATCGCCGACCTCCAAAGAACTCTGCCACCCAGGAACTCGAGACCTTCTCTTTCCATGATTCCGTCATGCCGTCTGAGTCTTCCAGAGCCCACGCAGTTGGGCCATGCTCCTCTCCCATGATTCGAACGTCAAAAGCGGATCCAAGAAGGGCTCTGCCTATACTGTGGAAGGAAAGATAATCTACTCAGCCATTGCCCTGTTCACCCCCCACGGAGAGGTGAGAAGGGTCCCCCCCGCTGCCATGTAGGTAGGCGTGTCCTTATTTCTAAATATCTTCCAGAAGTAATTCTCCATCCCAGTATTGATAACTGTGATGGGGGTTACCAAGTACGTAGAAGGCTTGATAGATTCGGGAGTATCAGGCCATTTTATCGATCACCACCTCGTACTAGGTGGTGATCGATAAAATTACCTGATACTCCCGAATCTATCAAGCCTTCTACGTACTTGGTAACCCCCGTCACAGTTATCAATACTGGGATGGAGAATTACTTCTGGAAGATATTTAGAAATAGAGCTTGACATTAATCTAACACCTGTCACCCCACCCTTAAGGATTAACACCCTGGACGGGCAGCCATTGGGCACAGGCTTTATCACGCACCTGACAGAGCGTCACCCTCCAGATTGGAGTCTTCCACACCGAAACCATTCAACTCATGGAACTCTCATCCCCCAAACAGCCACTCATCCTCGGACACCCCTGGCTTTGTTGTCACGACCCTGCCATTTAGTGGAAACAAGGTGAACTACTGTCCTGGTCTTCTTCCTGCTTCTCCAGTTGTCTCAGCCTACCCTGCAGAGCCACCACCATTGAGGACTCTGCCTCTGCAGTGCCACTCACCATACCATCTGAATACGCCCAGTACAACAATGTCTTCAGCAAAATCAAGGCCTCGACTCTGCCACCACATCGCCCAGGAGACTGTGCCATTGACTTACTCCCTGGAGTGTCCCTACCGAAGGGTCGTGTTTACCCCCTATCTATCCCGGAAAATGAGGCAATGGAGAACTACATTGATGAATCACTCAAACAATTTCATTCGTCCTTCTTCCCCGGCTGCATCCAGATTCTTCGGATGGTCGGTGGTCTCCGTCCATGTATTGATTATCATTCCCTGAATGACATCACGGTGAAGAACCGTTTCCCTCTTCCTCTGATCCCAGCGACCCTTGAACAAGTGGGCCGCGCCAACATCTATACTAAACTCGACCTGCGAAGTGCATATAACCTTGTCCGTATACGTGAAGGCGACGAATGGAAGACGGCCTTTATCACCGCTCCAGGGCACTACGAATACCTGGTCATGCCTTACGGACGCCCCCGCCGTCTTCCAATCCTTTATGAACAAGGTTTTCCAGGATATGATCAAACGCTTTCTCATCGTCCACATTAACATCCTGATTTTACTCCTATTCTCTGAAGGAACACGTACAGCATGTGCAAAAGGTTCTTCAACGGCTCCTTGACCATAACCTTTATGTGAAGACTGAAAAGAGTGCCTTCCATGTAACCTCGGTTAAACTTCCTCGGCTTTGTACTGACACCTGGAGGGGTCAGCATGGATGAGAACAAAGTCACCGCTGTCAGTAACTGGCCCAAACCCACCACTGTTAAGGAACTCCAACGTCTCATTGGGTTCTCCAACTACTATCGCCGGTTCATTCTGAACTTCAGTTCTACTGCCGCTCCCCTCACTGCCATTACCAGCCAAAAGACCCGGACCCTTCAATGGACTGATACCGCCCTGACTGCGTTCAACAACTTGAAACGCCTCTTCACCTCAGCTCCTGTCCTTCGCCAACCTGATCCGACCCTTCCTTTCACCCTGGAGGTGGATGCCTCCGAAGTAGCTCCTACTCCGAAGTGGAGCCACACTCTCTCAGGGGGTGGGAGCACCTCCCAAATCACATCCCTGTGCCTTCTCCTGGATGTTATCCCCCGCTGAGAGGAATTATGATGTGGGGAACAGAGAACTCCTCGCCATGAAGCTGGCCCTCGAGGAGTGGCACCACTGGTTGGAGGGCACACAACATCCCTTTCTCATCTTAACAGATCATCGTGATCTGGAATATATCAGAGGTGCCAAGGGGTTAAACTCCATCTTCATGTTACTTACATCCCTGGAAAGAAAAACGTAAAAGCTGATGCTCTCTCCTGCCAGTTTGACCTTCCGACCAGTAACTCAGACCCTACACCCATTTTTTCTTCCTCTTGTATTGTGGGACCGGTACAGGGGGAGGTTCACTCTGCCATACAAGAAGCCCTAACTTCAGACCCGGCTCCTCCTGAGACACCAGCTGGGAAGAGTTACCCACCAGCAGCTATTAGACCCCAACTGATGCAATGGTGTCACACGTCCTTGGGATCAGGACATCTGGGCATTACACAAACTACCAAACTTCTAGCCTAGAAGTTCTGGTGGTCCTCACTGGCATCCGACATAAGGGATTACGTACTCTCCTGTCCAGTCTGCGCTCAAACCAAAAGCCCTCGTCATCTCTCTTCCGGAAGCTTCAACCTTTGCCAATCCCTCACAGACCCTGGTCCCACATAGCTGTTGCGTTCATCACTTCCTGAATCCCCTGGTAACACCACCATCCTTGTCATAGTACACCGTTTTTCAAAAATGTGTCGCCTGGTTCCTCTTCCTCATTCACCTAACGCCATGGAATTTGCGGAGTGTATGTTCCAGCAGGTGTTCCGTCTGTATGGGATTCCGGGGGACATTGTCTCTGACCGCAGGCCCAGTTTTTCTCCCGGGTGTGGTGAGCCTTCTGTGACCGAATGGGGGTTGCCCTCAGCCTCTCCTCCGGGTACCACCCCCAGACCAACGGGCAGACGGAACGCCTGAACCAAGAAATAGGGAAGTACCTCCGCCAACAATGTTCCGCCTCTCCACACGACTGGAGTCGGTATATGGCCTGGGCCAAATACACTCAGAACTCACTCATGCACTCATCCCCATGTGTAGATCTCTACCAGAGACATCCGGCTCTACCTCCTCTGCAAAAAGTTCTGTCCTCGCTTCATTGGTCCCATCAAGATAACCCATTGCATCAACCCTGGCTCCAGTTACCCCGTCAGTATAAAATCTCCTCGTCCTTCCATGTGTCTCTGTTAAAACCGTTCACTTACAGTCCTCTTCATCCTCCAGTCTCTACCCGCAGTGCGCCCTCACCGTTGGACGTCGGAGGGGAACCTGCCTACACCATACGGGCCATCCTTGATTCCAAACTGAGAGGTTGCACCCATTACCTAGTGGACTGGGAAGGTTCTGGGCCTGAAGACTGGTCCTGGGACCCCGACCAAGACATCCTCGACCCAAAGATGATTCAGGCATTTCACCATAACCGTCCAGATCGTCCCGCTCCCCGACCTCGGGGTCGACCACCAAACAGACCCACCGGACATCAGCCTCGACGCAGAATGTCTGTCACGTGTGTGTATAGGAACGGACCAAAGCGCAGCGTGGGTATCGTTCCACATATTTAAATTTTAATGTGAAACTATGCAAAACATACCATAAACAAAACAACAAATCGTGACGAAGAGGTGCAACATACACTAACTCAAAATAATCTCCCACAAACACTAGTGGGAAAAACAACAACTTAAATATGATCCCCAATTAGAGACAACGATGACCGGCTGCCTCTAATTGGGAATCATACAAAAACCCCAACCTAGAAAAAAGAACCTAGAACACAATATAGAAATAAATAAAATAGACAAAACCCCCAACATAGAAAAAAGAAACTAGAACCAAACATATAAATAAACTAGACAAAACCCCCCCCAGTCACGCCCTGACCTACTCTACCATAGAAAAATACAAGCTCTCTATGGTCAGGACGTGACAGTACCCACCCCCCCAAAGGTGCGGACTCCGGCCGCAAAACCTGAAACCAAAAGGGAGGGTTAGAGGGGGTGTCTAGTGTTGGTGGCGGCTTTGGTGCAGGACGAATAACCTTCTCATCCCACGGATCCTCCCGCATCGGAGGCGGTTCTGGTGCAGGACGAAGAACCCTCTCATCCTGCGAACCCGCCATCATAGGAGGCGGCTCTGGTGCAGGACGAAGAACTCTCTCATCCTCTGAACCTGCCAGCATCGGTGGAGGCTCCGGGCTGCCGACCGTCGCTGGAGGCTCCGGACCGCAGACCGTCTCAGGAGGCTCCGGACCGCGGACCGTCTCAGGAGGCTCCGGACCGCGGGCCGTCTCAGGAGGCTCCGGACCGCGGGCCGTCTCAGGAGGCTCCGGACCGCGGGCCGTCTCAGGAGGCTCCGGACCGCGGGCCGTCTCAGGAGGCTCCGGACCGCGGGCCGTCTCAGGAGGTTCCGGACCGCGGGCCGTATCAGAAGGTTCCGGACCGTTGGCCGTCTCAGGAGGTTCCGGACTGTGAAACGTCGCAGGAAGCTCTGGACTGGGAATTGTCGCCGGAAGCTCTGGACTGGGAATTGTCGCCGGAAGCTCTGGACTGGGAACTGTCGCCGGATGCTCTGGACGGGAACTGTCGCCAGAAGCTCTGGACTGGGAACTGTCAAGGCAAGTGCGGGGCGCTGGCACAGGACGCACTGGGCTGTGGAGACACACTGGAGATACAGTGCGCATCACTGCATAACACGGTGCCTGTCTGGTCACGCGCTCCTAAGCAATGTTGTGCTGCTGTTTTTATTGACTTGGCCAAAGCTTTTGATAAGGTAGACCATTCCATTCTTGTTGGCCAGCTAAGGAATATTGGTGTCTCTGAGGGGTCTTTGGCCTGGATTGCTAACTACCTCTCTCAAAGAGTGCAATGTATAAAGTCAAAATCTGCTGTCTCAGCTACTGCCTGTCACCAAGGGAGTACCCCAAGACTCAATCCTAGGCCCCACGCTCTTCTCAATTTATATCAACAGCATTTTTTTTATTTTACCTTTTATTTATACAGGTTTTTCTCATTGAGATAACATCTCTTTTCCAAGAGAGACCTGGTCCAATAGCAACAGGGGGAACAACGTTTCAGACAAAACAACTTACATACACTAACACAATATTAAACACACATGCACTAACACAATATTAAACACAACAATAAACACACATACACTAACACAATATTAAACACAACTATAAACACACATACACTAACACAATATTAAACACAACTATAAACACACATACAGTACAACAAAAACATTTTATGTAAAAAACACGAAAGTCTTGACTAAAAACAGCTGTCCTAAAGACAATTACACTCTTCTATGATATATACATCGATCAAGTGTTTAAACTCCAACGAAACTAGATCATCAAATTTTTAAATGTTCAGGAGAGAATTCCAGGACCACAGAGCTAAGTAACTAAGACTATTTCTACCATGACCTGTTCTAATTTTTGGTACTGTTAGAAGCAAATGAGAATGGGACCGTAATTGATATTTATTTACTGACCTAACTAAAAAAGAACAGAGATAAAATGGCATTTTACCCAATATGACCTTATAAATCAGTGTATACCGGTGTTTTAAGCCTACGCAAGGTCAATGACGACCAGCCAACAGCGCTGTAGAGATCACAATGATGTGTTAGACATTTCTGATTTGTGATGAACCTGAGGGCTGCATGATACACTGAATCAAGTGCTCTCAGGGTAGTGGCTGAGGCCTGCATATATATAACATCACTAAAATCTAAAACCGACAGTAATGTACATCGTACCAGCTCCTTCCTGGCCTCAAAAGAAAAACAAGCCTTATGCCGGTAATAAAAACCTATTCTCAGCTTGAGCTTCCTTATCAAGTTCTCAACATGCACAGTGAAGCTCAGCTTATCATCAACCCACACACCAACATATTTGTACACTTTAACTTGCTCTATAGTATGTCCAGCCAATGTAGAAATGACATGATTAGTAAATACCATGCATTTTGTTTTACCCGAATTTAGAACCAGCTTTAAATCATTGTCACAGTTGTCGTAGGATGAAGGAGCGGACCAAAGCGCAGCGTGTGTATCGTTCCACATTTTTCTTTATTAAACTGTAAAACTATGCAATACATACAAAATAAACTGAATGAACAAACCCAGGTGGGAAAAACACCTACTTAAGTATGATCTCCAATTAGAGACAACGATGACCAGCTGCCTCTAATTGGAGATCATCCCAAACAAAACCCAACATAGAAATACAAAACTACAACATAACATAGAAAATCTAAACTCGAAGAAAAAAAACTGTCACGCCCTGACCTACTCTACCATAGAAAATAACAGCTTTCAGGATGTGACAATCATACAGATTCTGTTGTATGATGTTAAATGCTCTTTTGGCATTTTCAAAAGCTAAAGATAAACTACTACCACTTGAATAAAGAACAGTATCATCTGCATAAAAATGAACATCCGCTGTTTCAATAAGATCCCCAATGTTGTTGATATACAAAATGAACAGCAGTGGGCCCAAAATAGAACCCTGCGGAACACCTGAGCACACCTCTATGGACTCAGATTTACAACCATCCGCCATTACACATTGTGTATGATTTGATAGGTAATTTATAAACCAATCTAGAGCATGACCAGTAATTCCACAACATGTTAACCTTTGCACTAACACAGCAAGGTCCACGGTGTCAAAAGCTTTCGACAAATCAATAAAGACAGACACAATGTAACTTCTTATCAAGAGCACAGTGGATGTCATTTAGAACCTTCAATGCTGCTGAAACAGTGCTGTGGCCAGACCTAAAACCTGATTACATTCCATTTAAGATGTTGTTTTCTTGGAAGTAGGCCTTTAGCTGCCTACTAACTAAGGACTCCAGTACCTTAGACAAGTACAGACAATTTTGATATGGGTCGATAGTTGTCAAGTAGCGAAGGATCTCCACCTTTCAGGAGAGGCAGTACAAAAGCAGATTTCCATAACTTGGGGATTTCCTTAACATCAAGCGTGAGGTTAAAAATACATGTTAAGGGGGGAGCAATTATGTCTGCAGCTTGGTGTAGGAAGCGGGGGTCTAGTTCATCAGGGCCAGGGGATTTTTTTCCATCAATTTCTTTCAGGGCTTTACACACTTCTGAAACAGAGAATGATGAAAAGGAGAACCTGGTGAAGGAGTGCACAGGGGTGTCAGGTACATTCACAGGGGGCTCAATTATACCTTTGACCTTTTCAAATAAACTGCCTGCATCTAAAAAATTCTGATTCAAGGCTTTCAGAATGGAGGTTCTCTCAGTTACAATCTGTGTGTCTACCAACAATTGTTTGGGAAGCTGTGTATCTTTTCTGCACTCCAAACCTTTCACTATTTGCCAGAATTTTGATGGATTATTTAAATTATGTGAAGTAGATTTCAGGTAGTGGTCTGCTTTCAATTTACATCAACAACATAGCTCAGGCATAGGAAGCTCTCTCATCCATTTATATGCAAATGATACAGTCTTATACTCAGCTGGCCCCTCCCTGGATTTTGTGTTAAATGCTCTACAACAAAGCTTTCTTAGTGTCCAACAAGCTTTCTCTACCCTTAACCTTGTTCTGAACACCTCCAAAACAAAGGTCATGTGGTTTGATCAGAAGAATGTCTCTCTCCCCACAGGTGTGATTACTACATCTGAGGGTTTAGAGCTTGAGGTAGTCACCTCATACAAGTACTTGGGAGTATGGCTAGACTGTCCTCTCAGCACATAGCAAAGCTGCAGGCTAAAGTTAAATCTAGACTTGCTTTCCTCTATTGTAATCACTCCTCTTTCACCCCAGCTGCCAAACTAACCCTGATTCAGATGACCATCCTACCCATGCTAGATTACGGAGACATAATTTATAGATCGGCAGGTAAGGGTGCTCTCGAGCGGCTAGATGTTCTTACCATTCAGCCATCAGATTTGCCACCAATGCTCCTTATAGGACACATCACTGCACTCTATACTCCTCTGTAAACTGGTCATCTCTGTATACCCGTCGCAAGACCCACTGGTTGGTGTAAAAACCCCTCTTAGGCCTCACTCCCCCTATCTGAGATATCTACTGCATCCTTCATCCTCCACATACTCTACATTCTGCCAGTCACATTCTGTTAAAGGTCCCCAAAGCACACACATCCCTGGGTCGCTCGTCTTTTCAGTTTGCTGCAGCTAACGACTGGAACGAGCTGCAACAAACACTCAAACTGGACAGTTTTATCTCAATCTCTTCATTCAAAGACTCAATCATGGACACTCTTACTGACAGTTGTGGCTGCTTTGCGTGATGTATTGTTGTCTCTACCTTCTTGCGCTTTGTGCTGTTGTCTGTGCCCAATAATGTTTGTACAATGTTTTGTGTTGCTACCATGCTGTGTTGCTACCATGCTGTGTTGTCATTTGTTGCTGCCTTGCTATATTGTTGTCTTAGGTCTCTCTTTATGTAGTGTTGTGTTTTCTCTCTTTTCGTGATGTGTGTTTTGTCCTATATTCATTTTGTAAAAACATTTTTTAATCCCAGCCCACGTCCCCGCAGGGGACCTTTTGCCTTTTGGTAGGCCGTCATTGTAAATAATAAGAATTTGTTCTTAACTGACTTTCCTAGTTAAATAAAGGTTAAAAAATAAATAAAAGTAGTACTATATTATCATAGTAGCATTCATAGTGGTAGTACTATAGTAGCATACATAGTAGTAGTGCTATAGTATCATTGTAGCATTCATAGTTGTAGTACTACAGTATCATAGTAGTACTATAGTGTCATAGTAGCATTCGTAGTAAGCTATATTATCATTCATAGTAGTAGTACTACAGTATCATAGTAGTGCTATAGTGTCATAGTAGCATTCATAATAATAGTGCTATAGTATCATAGTAGCATTCATAGAAGTAGTACTATAGTATCATAGAAGCATTCATAGTAGTAGTACTATAGTGTAGCCTAGCGGTTAGAGTGTTGGACTAGTAACTGAAAGGTTGCAAGATCGAATCCCCGAGCTGACAAGGTAAAAATCTGTCGTTCTGCCCCTGAACAAGGCAGTTAACCCACTGTTCCTAGGCCGTCATTGAAAATAAGAATTTGTTCTTAACTGACTTGACTGACTTAGTTCAATAAATAAAATGTAAAAAAATATATAGTAGTCGTCCTATAGTAGCATTCGTAGTAGTACTTTAGTTTCATAGTAGTATTCATTATAGTAGTACTATAGTGTCATAGTAGTATTACTAAAGTATCATAGTAGCATTCATAGTAGTACTATAGTAGCATTCATAATAGTAGTACTATAGTGTCATTCATAGTAGTTGTAGTACTATAGTGTCATAGTAGTATTACTAAAGTATCATAGTAGCATTCGTAGTAGTACTATAGTAGTAGTGCTATAGTTTCATAGTAGCATTTATAGTAGTAGTGCTATAATATCATAGTAGTAGTACTATAGTATTATAGTAGCATTCATAATAATAGTGCTATAGTATCATAGTATCATTCATAGAAGTAGTATCATAGTTGTACTATAGTATCATAGTAGCATTCGTAGTAGTACTATAGTGTCATAGTAGCGTTCATAGTAGTAGTACTATAGTATCATAGTAGCATTCATAGTAGTAGTACTATAGTATCATAGTAGTACTATAGTAGTAGCATAGTAGTGCTATAGTATCATAGTAGCATTCATAGTAGTAGTACTATAGTAGTAGCATAGTAGTACTATAGTATCATAGTAGCATTTATAGTAGTACTGTAGTATCATAGCAGCATCCGTAGTAGTGCTGTAGTAGTAGTAGCATTCGTTGTAGTAGTACTATAGTAGCATAGTAGTAGTGCTATAGTATCATAGTAGCATTCATAGTAGTAGTACTATAGTATCATAGTAGTACTATAGTATCATAGTAGCATTCGTAGTAGTAGTAGTACTATAGTATCGTTGTAGCATTTATAGTAGTAGTGCTATAGTATCATAGTAGCATTCATAGTAGTACTATAGTGTCATAGTAGCATTCATAGTAGTAGTGCTATAGTAGCATTCATAGTAGTAGTAGTAGTACTATAGTATCATAGTAGTAGTGCTATAGTATCATAATAGTAGTGCTGTAGTATCATAGTAGCATCCGTAGTAGTGCTGTAGTAGTAGTAGCATTCGTTGTAGTAGTACTATAGTATCATAGTATTAGTGCTATAGTATCAGAGTAGTAGTACTATAGTATCATAGTAGTAGTGCTATAGTATCATAGTATTAGTGTTATAGTATCATAGTAGTAGTGCTATAGTATCATAGTATTAGTGCTATAGTATCATAGTAGTAGTACTATAGTATCATAGTAGTAGTACTATAGTATCATAGACTGTATCATAGTAGTATCATAGTAGTAGTACTATAGTATCATAGACTGTGACTCCATCCTTCCAGGTTTACTAGTTACCAGGCAGTGACTCCATCCCTAGTAGTAGTACTATAGTATCATAGTAGTAGTGCTATAGTATCATAGTAGTAGTGCTATAGTATCATAGAGGTAGAGCTATAGTAGAATTTGTAGTAGTGCTATAGTATCATTGTAGCATTTATAGTAGTAGTGCTATAGTATCATAGTAGTAGTGCTATAGTATCATAGTAGTAGTGCTATAGTGTCATAGTAGCATTCATAGTAGTAGTGCTATAGTAGCATTCATAATAGTAGTAGTAGTAGTAGTAGCATTCGTAGTAGTAGTACTATAGTATCATAGTAGTAGTGCTATAGTATCATAGTAGTAGTACTATAGTATCATAGTAGTAGTGCTATAGTATCATAGTAGTAGTACTATAGTATCATAGTAGTAGTGCTATAGTATCATAGTAGTAGTACTATAGTATCATAGTAGTAGTACTATAGTATCATAGTAGTAGTGCTATAGTATCATAGAAGTAGAGCTATAGTAGAATTCATAGTCGTACTATAGTATCATAGTGGCATTTATAGTAGTAGTATTATAGTATCATAGTGGCATTTATAGTAGTAGTATTATAGTATCATAGTGGCATTTATAGTAGTAGTACTATAGTATCATAGTGGCATTCCCCAATGATTCCCAATGATTCTTCTAATCTGTATGATAAGTGTCTGTGCGAAGCACAGCAGATGGCTTCTAATAATAAATACTGAAATAGAAGTGGCAATCTGGGACTCTTGATAGAATCCTAAAGTGAACTCATATTATTTATACTGAGATCAATCCCTAGATGGGTTTCAAGTGGCCATGTGGGTCATGTGTATTCATTCAAACCCTCCTGATCGAATCCTGAGGTGAACCAAAGCACAGAGGAGACAACATTTAGACTGTGTGTGTCTCTGTGCTTCTTTCAGAGAAATGCTATGCGCATTATCATTTATCAGAACTCAGAAGACATGCCTATTTTTAATGTCCACTTGGGTCTCTTCACACACATATACATACACACACACACACACACACACACACACACACACACACACACACACACACACACACACACACACACCGTGTTTAGATAATAGGAAGGGTGTGTTTGACTTCCTCCTGTGTTTGTTGATGTTTCTTTTATCTCTCTGGAAGCATCTAGCCCCTCCCCCATCGGAATGTAGCAACGCCCAGTCATTCTGGAAATTCCATACATTTCAATTGGTGGTTTTGGGGGGGAAGTGATAATCACCATGGCATCCCCAATCAGAGATTCCTTTGCGTACTGTAGAAAGTCCCCGTGTTGTCTTCCCTCATCATCTGTGTTTATGCTTTCCCCATCAGAGACAGTGTGGTCTGCTCTGGGCTTGTAGGGTGTGGAACATTTATACCAACAGATACAATCACCCTCACAGTCTGTCTACTCTCTCTAATCGACAGTATCTCTCTATCGCGCTCTCTCTCTTCCTCTTTTCAGCCCCAACTTTCCCTCCCTCTCAAATATACACAGAGTGGACAAAACAATAGGAACACCTTATTGAGTTGCACCCCCTTTTGCCCTAAGAACAGCCTCAATTTGTCGGAGCTTGGACTCAAGTGTTCCACAGGGATGCTGGCCCATGTTGACTCCACCAATGCTTCCAACAGTTGTGTCAAGTCGGCTAGATGTCCTTTGGATGGTGGACCATTCTTGATACACACGTGAAATGGTTGATCGTGAAAAACCCAGCAGTGTTGCAGTTCATGACACAAACCGGTGTGCCTGGCACCTATTACCATACCCTGTTCAAAGACACTTCAATCTTATGTCTTGTCCATTCACCCTCTGAATGGCACACATACACAATCCATGTCTCAATTGTCTCAAGGTTTAGAAATTCTTCTTTAAGCTGTATCCTTCCCAAATCTACACTGATTTGAAGTGGATTTAACAAGTGACATCAATAAGGGATCATAGCTTTCACCTGGATTCACCTGGTCAGTCTGTCATGGGAAGAGCAGGTGTTCTTAATGTTTTGTAGACTCAGTGTAGAGCTTTCATTCGTTGAAGCTCTTTCATTTCTAGAACTGTAGAGTAAGGAGATGGTTGTGAATGTGGGTAGGGCTCTAAATTCAAATGTTCATTGGTAGAACTTAAAGTTAGGGGCACCAGAAAATAACAAATAATAAGAACCAAATCTGTAACCCTGTAGAAACATTTATTACTTATAAAAGTTAAAATGTTGCTACAAATAACTGTAATTGAAATTGCAAACTAATATTACATGGTTTATGAATGTAAAATGTGGCCAGCCAATGGAGTTGCTGCAGCACGAACTGAGTTGCACCCAGCTGCAGCGCGAACTGAGTTGTAACCAGCTGCAGCGCCAACTGAGTTCCACCCAGCTGCAGCGCCAACTGAGTTCCACCCAGCTGCAGCGCCAACTGAGTTGTAACCAGCTGCAGCGCCAACTGAGTTGTAACCAGCTGCAGCGCCAACTGAGTTCCACCCAGCTGCAGCGCCAACTGAGTTCCACCCAGCTGCAGCGCCAACTGAGTTGTAACCAGCTGCAGCGCCAACTGAGTTGCAACCAGCTGCAGCGCCAACTGAGTTGTAACCAGCTGCAGCGCCAACTGAGTTGTAACCAGCTGCAGCGCCAACTGAGTTCCACCCAGCTGCAGCGCCAACTGAGTTGTAACCAGCTGCAGCGCCAACTGAGTTCCACCCAGCTGCAGCGCGAACTGAGTTGTAACCAGCTGCAGCGCCAACTGAGTTGTAACCAGCTGCAGTGCCAACTGAGTTGTAACCAGCTGCAGCGCCAACTGAGTTGTAACCAGCTGCAGTGCCAATGCACAATAGAAGGAAAAAAACATAGTGGCGGTAACTTTTTAACGTTTGAGACAAGCTGTTTTTATCTGTAGTAATAATGGTGGAACCACCATGGTCACTTGAAAAGCGAGGTACAGCAAAGCCTAATCAATTAATATCCCGTTGTTTTTATTTATTTTTTATTTGAATTTGTTTGGCAAACTTGTGCTGCCTAAAATTCCAAGTCACACAGCAAAATATTTAGGAGGATATGCAACCAATATGGTCGCACTTTAGAGCCCCGTATGTGTGTGTGTTGTGGATTCAAAATAAAAAAATCCTATCAGAATTTAGAACATATCCTATAGGACTGGTTTCAAAATCTAAGAGGATTTTCTTATTGGAATCCTATAGGATTTTTTTGGACTAGGGTGTATCAAATCAAACTTTATTTGCCACATGCGCCGAATACATGTTTAGACTACCGTGAAATTTACTTACGAGCCCTTAACCAACAGTGCAGTTGAAGAAGAAGGAAAATAAGTGCACGTTAAATGAGTTGAGACCAAGCTTGGTGCACTAAGAGAATGATTCATATCCTCATCGTTAACATACATTGATGTTTGATTCAGACTAAACGGATAAGAACCTATAATTACTGAACTGTATCCTAAAACAGTTTACATCAGACAGTTATTCAGATGGTCCCAGAGGGTAGATTGTTTTCTACGTTCTTCAAGCCTTGTCTTAATGGACACTCTCCCTAGGTCTCCCTTCTCCATTTATGAAAGAAGGGATGTATCCTGTTTTCTATTCTGCAGTTAATAGACCATTTTAGCTGTTTGGTGCTTTGGTCGTGGGATGTTTTGTCCTCTGTTGGCATCGGCCTGGCTGCCAGCATGTCTGTCTGCATGCCTGCCTCCCTGTCTGCATGCCTGCCTGTCTGTCAGTCTGTCTGTGTGCCTGTCTGCATGCCTGCCACCATGTCTGCATGCCTGCCTGCCTGTCTGTCTGTGTGCCTGTCTGCATGCCTGCATGTCTGTCTGTGTGCCTGCCTGCATGTCTGTCTGTGTGCATGCCTGCATGTCTGTCTGTGTGCCTGTCTGCATGCCTGCATGTCTGTCTGTGTGCCTGTCTGCATGCCTGCCACCATGTCTGCATGCCTGCCTGCCTGTCTGTCTGTGTGCCTGTCTGCATGCCTGCATGTCTGTCTGTCTGCATGCCTGCATGTCTGTCTGTGTGCCTGTCTGCATGCCTGCCACCATGTCTGCATGCCTGCCTGCCTGTCTGTCTGTGTGCCTGTCTGCATGCCTGCATGTCTGTCTGTCTGCATGCCTGCATGTCTGTCTGTGTGCCTGCCTGCCTGTCTGTCTGTGTGCCTGTCTGCATGCCTTCACTACTCCTTTCCTTCATTCAATATAAATGAATACATAGCAACACCTCACAACACTCCTCTGCTTCCCCTATAAATGAATACATAGCAACACCTCAACACTTCTCTGCTTCCCCTATAAATGAATACATAGCAACACCTCACAACACTTCTCTGCTTCCCCTATAAATGAATACATAGCAACACCTCACAACACTCCTCTGCTTCCCCTATAAATGAATACATAGCAACACCTCACAACACTCCTCTGCTTCCCCTATAAATGAATACATAGCAACACCTCACAACACTCCTCTGCTTCCCCTATAAATGAATACATAGCAACACCTCACAACACTCCTCTGCTTCCCCTATAAATGAATACATAGCAACACCTCACAACACTCCTCTGCTTCCCCTATAAATGAATACATAGCAACACCTCACAACACTCCTCTGCTTCCCCTATAAATGAATACATAGCAACACCTCACAACACTCCTCTGCTTCCCCTATAAATGAATACATAGCAACACCTCACAACACTCCTCTGCTTCCCCTATAAATGAATACATAGCAACACCTCACAACACTCCTCTGCTTCCCCTATAAATGAATACATAGCAACACCTCAACACTTCTCTGCTTCCCCTATAAATGAATACATAGCAACACCTCACAACACTCCTCTGCTTCCCCTATAAATGAATACATAGCAACACCTCACAACACTCCTCTGCTTTCCCTATAAATGAATACATAGCAACACCTCACAACACTCCTCTGCTTCCCCTATAAATGAATACATAGCAACACCTCACAACACTCCTCTGCTTCCCCTATAAATGAATACATAGCAACACCTCAACACTTCTCTGCTTCCCCTATAAATGAATACATAGCAACACCTCACAACACTCCTCTGCTTCCCCTATAAATGAATACATAGCAACACCTCACAACACTCCTCTGCTTCCCCTATAAATGAATACATAGCAACACCTCACAACACTCCTCTGCTTCCCCTATAAATGAATACATAGCAACACCTCACAACACTCCTCTGCTTCCCCTATAAATGAATACATAGCAACACCTCACAACACTCCTCTGCTTCCCCTATAAATGAATACATAGCAACACCTCACAACACTCCTCTGCTTCCCCTATAAATGAATACATAGCAACACCTCACAACACTCCTCTGCTTCCCCTATAAATGAATACATAGCAACACCTCAACACTTCTCTGCTTCCCCTATAAATGAATACATAGCAACACCTCAACACTTCTGTGCTTCCCCTATAAATGAATACATAGCAACACCTCAACACTCCTCTGCTTCCCCTATAAATGAATACATAGCAACACCTCAACACTCCTCTGCTTCCCCTTCTAGAGCTTGGGACTATTCGGTTCTATCTGTATTTTTGTCAAAATGTAGTTATTGCTATAGCCTTGTTCTGTACCTATATAGTACTCTAAATACCCAAATTCATATTGTTAAGTTCAAAAGAATACAACAAAATTGCTGACACCATTCAAACCTTGGAACTTAAAAGCCAATTATCTGTGAATCATATTTTTGCAGATATAACCTTATAGTCCCAAGCTCTCACCTTTCATGTCTAAGCTAAGGACAGGACTCTGGTAATGCATTAGCCTTCACCTGTCTGAAATAATAAACCCCCCCCCCCATATATGACTTTGCCTGAGCCTCTAGTGCCCAATGAATGATCTAAATTCATTATTTTGTGTCATATTTTCTGAATCCTAAAATTAGCAGCCAAGCTGGTTAGAGGCATGTGATATTGACAGCAGCTTGACACTGAGACAGGCACTGAGACAGGCACTGAGACAGGCACTGAGACAGGCACTGAGACAGGCACTGAGACAGGCAGATGCCATTAGGCAGGTGTCACTGCTTGGGTTATTGCGCCTCTGCAGCAGTGGAAATGTTGAAGGGAAAATATAAAACATGTTTTTCAGAGCGTGGCCAAGAGGATATCTGGGGGGATAGAGGCAGAGAGAAGCAAAGATGTACACATTACTGCCACAGTGATTGGCTCTGGGCTCAGATATACATGTTTGTGAATGGCTGGGTACTGATTTAGACCGGGAGACCCATGTTGCGGCACACAATTGGCCCAGCGTTGTCCGGGTTAGGGAAGGGTTTGGCCGGCCGGGATGTCCTTGTCCCATTGTGCTCTAGCGACTCCTTGTGGCGGGCTGGGAGCATGCACGCTGACTTCAGTCTCCAGTTGTACGGTGTTTCCTCCGACACGTTGGTGCGGCTGGTTTCCGGGTTAAGGGAGCAGTGTGTCACTGCGGCTTGGCAGGGTCGTGTTTCGGAGGATGCATGACTCTCGACCTTCGCCTCTCCCGAGTCCATACGGGAGTTGCCGCGATGAGACAAGATTGTAACTACCAATTGGATACCATGAAATTGGGGAGAAAAAGGGGTAAAAAGTAAACTAAAATGATTATAATAATAACAAGACAGGGTGACTACTGATGGGTTTTAGCTGATCTTAGGCAGGAATTTCTACTAAATGTCTAATTTAAACTTGCTGACCAAGCTATAGCTGACAGTTTAGGCTTCATTTGCATTTCTGATCGCATTGAGTTGGGCAGATGGTTAATATGTTAATGATTTCTCTCTAATCAGTCCAGGGCGAATCAGATCTTCAACTGAGTCATGCACTGATGTCAATAAGGGAATTAGGATTCGCCCTGCTGGTTTCTTTCTAGTGGGTTGCCACACTCAGAATATTCCACAAGCTGTGTCAGAGATACAGCGGCTGTGAGAATATATATTTTTCATCAGTCGCAGAGCATGTTTATAGTAAGGACAGATGAAGGTATCAGAGCATGTTTACAGTAAGGACAGATGAAGGTATCAGAGCATGGTTACAGTAAGGACAGATGAAGGCATCAGAGCATGTTTACAGTAAGGACAGATGAAGGTATCAGAGCATGGTTACAGTAAGGACAGAGGAAGGTAGTAGAGCATGTTTACAGTAAGGACAGATGAAGGTATCAGAGCATGTTTACAGTAAGGACAGATGAAGGTATCAGAGCATGTTTACACTAAGGACAGGTGAAGGTATCAGAGCATGTTTACAGTTAGGACAGATGAAGGTATCAGAGCATGTTTACAGTAAGGACAGATGCAGGTATCAGAGCATGTTTACACTAAGGACAGGTGAAGGTATCAGAGCATGTTTACAGTAAGGACAGTTGAAGGTAGCAGTGCATGTTTACAGTAAGGACAGGTAAAAGTAGCAGTGCATGTTTACAGTAAGGACAGGTAAAGGTAGCAGTGCATGTTTACATTAAAGACAGGTGGAGGTAGCATTGCATGGTTACAGTAAGGACAGAGGAAGATAGCAGGGCATGTTTACAGTAAGGACAGAGGAAGGTAGTAGAGCATGTTTACAGTAAGGACAGGAAGGTAGTAGGGCATGTTTACAGTAAGGACAGAAGAAGGAAGTAGGGCATGTTTACAGTAAGGTCAGAGGAAGGTAGTAGAGCATGTTGACAGTAAGGACAGAGGAAGGTATCAGAGCATGTTTACAGTAAGGACAGATGAAGGTATCAGAGCATGTTTACAGTAAGGACAGGTGAAGGTATCAGAGCATGTTTACAGTAAGGACAGTTGAAGGTAGCAGTGCATGTTTACAGTAAGGACAGTAAAGGTAGCAGTGCATGTTTACAGTAAGGACAGGTAAAGGTAGCAGTGCATGTTTACATTAAAGACAGGTGAAGGTAGCATTGCATGTTTACAGTAAGGACAGAGGAAGGTAGCAGGGCATGTTTACAGTAAGGACAGAGGAAGGTAGTAGAGCATGTTTACAGTAAGGACAGGAAGGTAGTAGGGCATGTTTACAGTAAGGACAGAGGAAGGTAGTAGGGCATGTTTACAGTAAGGTCAGAGGAAGGTAGTAGAGCATGTTTACAGTAAGGTCAGAGGAAGGTAGTAGAGCATGTTTACAGTAAGGACAGAGGAAGGTAGTAGAGCATGTTTACAGTAAGGACAGAGGAAGGTAGTAGAGCATGTTTACAGTAAGGACAGAGGAAGGTAGTAGAGCATGTTTACAGTAAGGACAGAGGACAGAGGAAGGTAGTGTGGCAGTAACAGTAATGATCAGGATGGAGATGCTGAGGAGGCAGTAACACCTTGGAGGCCTTAGACTAAATCTGCTGACACACAGTGAAGTGTAGGCTAGGTTAGGTACTGTACCGTAGGCATACAGTGTACTGTACTGGGAGAATGTCCAGCTGAGGTGAGAAACAGGGGTGTGTGTTTATGCTGCGTGTGGGTGTGTGCGTGGAGCTTTGCCGGTTTCAAGGTCAAATACCTAGTAGGGAATTACTTGTGTGTGTGTGATAATTATCATCCTCTCTCTCTCTCTCTTTCTCTCAACCCTCCATCTTTCAACCCATCTCAGCGCCCAGAGCTATGCCCATGTCTGTGTGGTGGCCGTTATTAAAACAGAGGATAGTGTTGTGAGAAATAACCCAGAGAGACCAGCCTGCCTTTCTGTCAGCTATGTTTGTTGTTTAGTGGTTATACAGTATGTACTGTACACTGAGTTACATCAGACCCCAGGGCTTATATATACAGCGCAGTCGGAAAGTATTCACATTTTGTTACGCTACAGTCTTATTCCAAAATGGATTAAATCCTTTCCCACCCCCCTCATCAATCTACACACAATACTCCATAATGACAAAGCAAAAACTGGTTTTTAGACATTTTTGTAAATGTATTAAAAATTGAAAACAAAATATCACATTTAGATAAGTATTCAGACCCTTTACTCAGTATTTTGTTGAAGCACTTTTGGCAGCGATTACAGCCTTGAGTCTTCTTGGGTGTGACGCTACAAGCTTGGAACACCTGTATTTGGGGAGTTTCTCCCATTCTTATCTGCAGATCCTCTCAAGCTCTGTCAGGTTGGATGGGGAGAGTCGCTGCACAGCTATTTCCAGGTCTCTCCAGAGATGTTCGATCGGGTTCATGTCCAGGCTCTGGCTGGGCCAGTCAAGGACATTCAGAGACTTCAGAGGCGTTGTCTTGGCTGTGTGCTTAGGGTTGTTGTCCTGTTTGAAGGTGAACCTTCTCCCCAGTCTGAGCGCTCTGGAGCAGGTTTTCATCAAGGATCTCTCTGTACTTTGCTCCGTTCATCTTTCCCTCGATGCTGACTAGTCTCTGCTGCTAAAAGACATGCCCACAGCATGATGCTGCCACCACCATACTTCACATTTTAGTCATTTAGCAGACGCTCTTATCCAGAGCGACTTACAGTAGTGAGTGCATACATTTTCATACATTTAAAAAAAAATGTCCCATACTGGTCCCCCGTGGGAATCAAACCCACAACCCTGGCATTGCAAACACCATGCTCTACCAACTGATCCACACGAGACCACAAGGATGGTGCCAGATTTCCTCCAGACGTGATGCTTGGCATTCAGGCCAGAGTGTTCATTCTTGGTTTCATCAGACCAGAGAATCTTGTTTCTCATGGTCTGAGAGTCTTTAGGAGCCTTTTGGCAAACTCCAAGCGGGCTGACATGTGCCTTTTACTGAGGAGTGGCTTCCGTCTGGCCACTCTACCATAAAGGTTGATTGGTGGAGTGCTGCAGAGATGGTTGTCCTTCTGGAAGGTTCTCCCATCTCCACAGAGGAACTCTTGATCTCTGTCAGAGTGACCATCGGGTTCTTGGTCACCTCCCTGACCAAGGCCCTTCTCCCCTGATTGCTCAGTTTGGCCGGGCAGCCAGCTCTAGGAAGAGTCTTGGTGGTTCCAAACTTCTTCCATTTAAGAATGATGTAGGCCACTGTGTTCTTGTGGACCTTCAATGCTGCAGAATTGTTTTGGTACTCTTCCCCAGATCTGTGCCTCGACACAATCCTGTCTCAGAACTCTACGGACAATTCCTTCAACCTCATGGCTTGGTTTTTGCTCTGACATGAACTGTCAACTGAACCTTATATAGATAAGTGTGTGCCTTTCCAAATCATGTCCAATCAATTGAATTTACCACAGGTGGACTCCAATCAAGTTGTAGAAACATCTCAAGGATGATCAATGGAAACAGGATGCATCTGAGCTCAATTTCAAATCCCATAGCAAAGGGTCTGAATACTTATATAAGTAAGGTATTTCTGTTTTTTATTTTTATAAATGTGCAAAAATGTCAACCTGCTTTTTGTTTTGTCATTATGGGGTATTGTGTGTAGATTTATGAGGAAAAAACATTTATTTAATCAATTTTAAAATAACGCTGTAATGTAACAAATGTGGGAAAAGTCGAGGGCTCTGAATACTTTCCGAATGCACTGTATACACACACACACACACACACACACACACACACACACACACACACACACACACACACACACACAGGAAGGGAACAACTACAACAATACCAGCCTTTGCCGTTCGGCCTTCGCTCATTCATATATTTTTATGTACATATTCTTATTCATTCCTTTACACATGTGTGCATAAGGTAGTTGTTGTGAAATTGTTAGGTTAGATTACTTGTTAGATATTACTGCATGGTCGGAACTAGAAGCACAAGCATTTCGCTACACTCGCATTAACATCTGCTAACCATGTGTATGTGACTGATTTGATTATGTCACCTGCAGCCCTGTCCTACCAAGGTTACCATAGTGATGTTCATGTCCTGACCTTCATTTATGGTTTGAATAACATTCACCTCTGCTCAAATAAATGTTGTAATATGATAAACCATAATGAATGGATTCTGGGTTGATTTAATGAGGTAAATGTAAGGGGGAGTCCAGGTGAACAGGAACATGGAGGCTACAGTGACTGTATCTACAGTGTAGGTCTACACACTGCTAATATCATCATTTACCCATCTACAGTATAGGTCTACACCCTGCTAATATCATCATTTACCCATCTACAGTATAGGTCTACACCCTGCTAATATCATCATTTACCCATCTACAGTATAGGTCTACACCCTGCTAATATCATCATTTACCCATCTACAGTATAGGTCTACACACTGCTAATATCATCATTTACCCATCTACAGTATAGGTCTACACACTGCTAATATCATCATTTACCCATCTACAGTATAGGTCTACACACTGCTAATATCATCATTTACCCATCTACAGTATAGGTCTACACACTGCTAATATCATCATTTACCCATCTACAGTATAGGTCTAAACACTGCTAATATCATCATTTACCCATCTACAGTATAGGTCTACACACTGAACCAATACACATGTGGTACCCATGTGTGAAGGGCTTGTTGGGTCTGAAAGCGTGGCATGGTTAGTTAATGTAATGGGCATGGTTAGTTAATGTAATGGGACTGAAAGCGTAGCATGGTTAGTTAATGTAATGGGCATGGTTAGTTAATGTAATGGGTCTGAAAGCGTAGCATGGTTAGTTAATTTAATGGGCCTGAAAGCGTAGCATGGTTAGTTAATGTAATGGGTCTGAAAGCGTAGCATGGTTAGTTAATGTAATGGGCATGGTTAGTTAATGTAATGGGCCTGAAAGCATAGCATGGTTAGTTAATGTAATGGGCCTGAAAGCGTAGCATGGTTAGTTAATGTAATGGGTCTGAAAGCGTAGCATGGTTAGTTAATGTAATGGACATGGTTAGTTATTGTAATGTGTCTGAAAGCGTAGCATGGTTAGTTAATGTAATGGGCATGGTTAGTTAATGTAATGGGTCTGAAAGCGTAGCATGGTTAGTTAATGTAATGGGCATGGTTAGTTAATGTAATGGGCCTGAAAGCGTAGCATGGTTAGTTAATGTAATGGGCCTGAAAGCGTAGCATGGTTAGTTAATGTATTGGGTCTGAAAGCGTAGCATGGTTATTTAATGTACTGGGTCTGAAAACGTAGCATGGTTAGTTAATGTAATGGGCATGGTTAGTTAATGTAATGGGTCTGAAAGCGTAGCATGGTTAGTTAATGTAATGGTTCTGAAAGTGTAGCATGGTTAGTTAATGTAATGGTTCTGAAAGTGTAGCATGGTTAGTTAATGTAATGGGCATGGTTAGTTAATGTAATGGGTCTGAAAGCGTAGCATGGTTAGTTAATGTAATGGGCATGGTTAGTTAATGTACTGGGTCTGAAAGCGTAGCATGGTTAGTTAATGTAATGGGCATGGTTAGTTAATGTAATGGGTCTGAAAGCGTAGCATGGTTAGTTAATGTAATGGGCCTGAAAGCGTAGCATGGTTAGTTAATGTAATGGGCCAGAAAGCGTAGCATGGTTAGTTAATGTAATGGGCCTGAAAGCGTAGCATGGTTAGTTAATGTAATGGGTCTGAAAGCGTAGCATGGTTAGTTAATGTAATATGTCTGAAAGCGTAGCATGGTTAGTTAATGTAATGGGCATGGTTAGTTAATGTAATGGGCCTGAAAGCGTAGCATGGTTAGTTAATGTAATGGACATGGTTAGTTAATGTAATGGGCCTGAAAGCGTGGCATGGTTAGTTAATGTAATGGGCATGGTTAGTTAATGTAATGGACATGGTTAGTTAATGTAATGGGCCTGAAAGCGTAGCATGGTTAGTTAATGTAATGAGTATGAAAGCGTGGCATGGTTAGTTAATGTAATGGGCATGGTTAGTTAATTTAATGAGTATGAAAGCGTAGCATGGTTAGTTAACGTAATGGTTCTGAAAGTGTAGCATGGTTAGTTAATGTAATGGGCCTGAAAGCGTAGCATGGTTAGTTAATGTAATGGGCATGGTTAGTTAATGTAATGGGCCTGAAAGCGTGGCATGGTTAGTTAATGTAATGGGCCTGAAAGCGTGGCATGGTTAGTTAATGTAATGGGCATGGTTAGTTAATGTAATGAGTATGAAAGCGTGGCATGGTTAGTTAATGTAGTGGGCATGGTTAGTTAATCTAATGGGTCTGGTTAGTTAATCTAATGGGTCTGAAAGCGTAGCATGGTTAGTTAATGTAATGGGCCTGGTTAGTTAATGTAATGGGCCTGAAAGCGTAGCATGGTTAGTTAATGTAATGGGCATGGTTAGTTAATGTAATGGGTCTGGTTAGTTAATTTAATGGGCCTGAAAGCGTAGCATGGTTAGTTAATGTAATGGACATGGTTAGTTAATGTAATTGGTCTGAAAGCGTAGCATGGTTAGTTAAAAGCGTAGCATGGTTAGTTAATGTAATGGGTCTGAAAGCGTGGCATGGTTAGTTAATGTAATTGGCATGGTTAGTTAATGTAATGGGTCTGAAAGCATAGCATGGTTAGTTAATGTAATGGGTCTGAAAGCGTAGCATGGTTAGTTAATGTAATGTGTCTGAAAGCGTAGCATGGTTAGTTAATGTAATGGGCCTGAAAGCGTAGCATGGTTAGTTAATGTAATGGGCATGGTTAGTTAATGTAATGGGCCTGAAAGCGTAGCATGGTTAGTTAATGTAATGGGTCTGAAAGCGTAGCATGGTTAGTTAATGTAATGGGCATGGTTAGTTAATGTAATGGGCCTGAAAGCGTAGCATGGTTAGTTAATGTAATGGGTCTGAAAGCGTAGCATGGTTAGTTAATGTAATGGGCCTGAAAGCGTAGCATGGTTAGTTAATGTACTGGGCATGGTTAGTTAATGTAATGGGTCTGAAAGCGTAGCATGGTTAGTTAATGTAATGGGCCAGAAAGCGTAGCATGGTTAGTTAATGTAATGGGCCTGAAAGCGTAGCATGGTTAGTTAATGTAATGTGTCTGAAAGCGTAGCATGGTTAGTTAATGTACTGGGTCTGAAAGCGTAGCATGGTTAGTTAATGTAATGGGTCTGAAAGCGTAGCATGGTTAGTTAATGTAATGGGTCTGAAAGCATAGCATGGTTAGTTAATGTAATGGGCCTGGTTAGTTAATGTAATGGGCCTGAAAGCGTAGCATGGTTAGTTAATGTAATGTGTCTGAAAGCATAGCATGGTTAGTTAATGTAATGGGCCTGAAAGCATAGCATGGTTAGTTAATGTAATGGGCATGGTTAGTTAATGTAATGGGCCTGAAAGCGTAGCATGGTTAGTTAATGTAATCAAATCAAATCAAATCAAATATATTTATATAGCCCTTCGTACATCAGCTGAAATCTCAAAGTGCTGTACAGAAACCCAGCCTAAAACCCCAAACAGCAAGCAATGCATGTGAAAGAAGCACGGTGGCTGGGAAAAACTCCCTAGGAAAAACTCCTGAGAAAGGCCAAAAACCTAGGAAGAAACCTAGAGAGGAACCAGGCTATGAGGGGTGGCCAGTCCTCTTCTGGCTGTGCCGGGTGGATATTATAACAGAACATGGTCAAGATGTTAAAATGTTCGTAAATGACCAGCATGGTCAAATAATAATAATCATAGTAATTGTCGAGGATGCAACAAGCACGTCCGGTGAACAGGTCAGGGTTCCGTAGCCGCAGGCAGAACAGTTGAAACTGGAGCAGCAGCATGGCCAGGTGGACTGGGGACAGCAAGGAGTCATCATGCCAGTTAGTCCTAGGGCTCAGGTCCTCCGAGAGAGAGAAAGAAAGAAAGAAAGAAAGAAAGAAAGAAAGAAAGAAAGAAAGAGAGAATTAGAGAGAGCATATTTACATTCACACAGGACACCGGATAAGACAAGAGAATACTCCAGATGTAACAGACTGACCCTAGCCCCCCGACACATAAACTACTGCAGCATAAATACTGGAGGCTGAGACAGGAGGGGTCAGAAGACACTGTGGCCCCATCCGATGATACCCCCGGACAGGGCCAAACAGGCAGGATATAACCCCACCCACTTTGCCAAAGCACAGCCCCCACACCACTAGAGGGATATCTACAACCACCAACTTACCGTCCGAAGACAAGGCCGAGTATAGCCCACAAAGATGTCCGCCACGGCACAACCCAAGGGGGGGGCGCCAACCCAGACAGGAAGACCACGTCAGTGGCTCAACCTACTCAAGTGACGCACCCCTCCCATGGACGGCATGGAAGAACACCAGTAAGTCAGTGACTCAGCCCCTGTAAAAGGGTTAGAGGCAGAGAATCCCAGTGGGAAGAGGGGAACCGACAAGGCAGAGACAGCAAGGGCGGTTCGTTGCTCCAGCCTTTCCGTTCACCTTCACACTCCTGGGCCAGACTATACTTAATCATAGGACCTACTGAAGAGATAAGTCTTCAGTAAAGACTTAAAGGTTGAGACTGAGTCTGCGTCTCTCACATGGGTAGGCAGACCATTCCATAAAAATGGAGCTCTATAGGAGAAAGCCCTACCTCCAGCCGTTTGCTTAGAAATTCTAGGGACAATTAGGAGGCCTGCGTCTTGTGACCGTAGCGTACGTGTAGGTATGTACGGCAGGACCAAATCGGAAAGATAGGTAGGAGCAAGCCCATGTAATGCTTTGTAGGTTAGCAGTAAAACCTTGAAATCAGCCCTTGCCTTAACAGGAAGCCAGTGTAGGGAAGCTAGCACTGGAGTAATATGATCAAATTTTTTGGTTCTAGTCAGGATTCTAGCAGCCGTATTTAGCACTAACTGAAGTTTGTTTAGTGCTTTATCCGGGTAGCCGGAAAGTAGAGCATTGCAGTAGTCGAGCCTAGAAGTAACAAAAGCATGGATTAATTTTTCTGCGTCATTTTTGGACAGAAAGTTTCTGATTTTTGCAATGTTACGTAGATGGAAAAAAGCTGTCCTTGAAGCAGTCTTGATATGTTCTTCAAAAGAGAGATCAGGGTCCAGAGTAACGCCGAGGTCCTTCACAGTTTTATTTGAGACGACTGTACAACCATCCAGATTAATTGTCAGATTCAACAGAAGATCTCTTTGTTTCTTGGGACCTAGGACAAGCATCTCTGTTTTGTCCGAGTTTAAAAGTAGAAAATTTGCAGCCATCCACTTCCTTATGTCTGAAACACAGGCTTCTAGCGAGGGCAATTTTGGGGCTTCACCATGTTTCATTGAAATGTACAGCTGTGTGTCGTCCGCATAGCAGTGAAATTTAACATTATGTTTTCGAATGACATCCCCAAGAGGTAAAATATATAGTGAAAACAATAGTGGTCCTAGAACGGAACCTTGAGGAACACCGAAATTTACAATTGATTTGTCAGAGGACGAACCATTCCCAGAGACAAACTGATATCTTTCCGACAGATAAGATCTAAACCAGGCCAGAACTTGTCCATGTAGACCAATTTGGGTTTCCAATCTCTCCAAAAGAATGTGGTGATCGATGGTATCAAAAGCGGCACTAAGATCTAGGAGCATGAGGACAGATGCAGAGCCTCGGTCTGACGTCATTAAAAGGTCATTTACCACCTTCACAAGTGCAGTCTCAGTGCTATGATGGGGTCTAAAACCAGACTGAAGCGTTTCGTATACATTGTTTGTCTTCAGGAAGGCAGTGAGTTGCTGCGCAACAACTTTTTCTAAAATTTTTGAGAGGAATGGAAGATTCGATATAGGCCGATAGTTTTTTATAATTTCTGGGTCAAGATTCGGCTTTTTCAAGAGAGGCTTTATTACTGCCACTTTTAGTGAGCTTGGTACACATCCGGTGGATAGAGAGACGTTTATTATGTTCAACATAGGAGGGCCAAGCACAGGAAGCAGCTCTTTCAGTAGTTTAGTTGGAATAGGGTCCAGTATGCAGCTTGAGGGTTTGGAGGCCATGATTATTTTCATCATTATGTCAAGAGATATAGTACTAAAACACTTTAGTATCTCCCTTGAGCCAAGGTCCTGGCAGAGTTGTGCAGACTCTGGACAATGAAGCCCTGGAGGAATACCCAGATTTAAAGAGGAGTCCGTAATTTGCTTTCTGATGATCATGATCTTTTCCTCAAAAAAGTTCATAAATTTATTACTGCTGAAGTCAAAGCCATCCTCCATTTGCGAATCCTGCTTTTTAGTTAGCTTTGCGACAGTGTCAAAAAGAAATTTCGGATTGTTCTTATTTTCCTCAATTAAGTTGGAAAAATAGGATGATCGTGCAGCAGTGAGGGCTCTTCGATACTGCACGGTACTGTCTTTCCAAGCTAGTCGGAAGACTTCCAGTTTAGTGTAGCGCCATTTCCGTTCCAATTTTCTGGAAGCTTGCTTCAGAGCTCGTGTATTTTCTGTATACCAGGGAGCTAGTTTCTTATGACAGATGTTTTTAATTTTTAGGGGTGCAACTGCATCTAGGGTATTGCGCAAGGTTGAATTGAGTTCCTCGGTTAGGTGGTTAACTGATTCTTGTCCTCTGACGTCCTTGGGTAGGCAGAGGGAGTCTGGAAGGGCATCAAGGAATCTTTGGGTTGTCTGAGAATTTATAGCACGACTTTTAATCTTCCTTGGTTGGGGTCTGAGCAGATTATTTGTTGCAATTGTAAACGCAATAAAATGGTGGTCCGATAATCCAGGATTATGAGGAAAAACATTAAGATCCACAACATTTATTCCATGGGACAAAACTAGGTCCAGAGTATGACTGTGGCAGTGAGTAGGTCCAGAGACATGTTGGACAAAACCCACTGAGTCGATGATGGCTCCGAAAGCCTTTTGGAGTGGGTCTGTGGACTTTTCCATGTGAATGTTAAAGTCACCAAAAATTAGAATATTACCTGCTATGACTACAAGATCCGATAGGAATTCAGGGAACTCAGTAAGGAACACTGCATATGGCCCAGGAGGCCTGTAAACAGTAGCTATAAAAAGTGATTGAGTAGGCTGCATAGATTTCATGACTAGAAGCTCAAAAGACGAAAACGTCATTGTTTTTTTTTTTTGTAAATTGAAATTTGCTATCGTAAATGTTAGCAACACCTCCGCCTTTGCCGGATGCACGGGGGGTTTGGTCACTAGTGTAACCAGGGGGTGAGGCCTCATTTAACACAGTAAATTCATCAGGCTTAAGCCATGTTTCAGTCAGGCCAATCACATCAAGATTATGATCAGTGATTAGTTCATTGACTATAACTGCCTTGGAAGTGAGGGATCTAACATTAAGTAACCCAATTTTGAGATGTGAAGTATCACAATCTCTTTCAATAATGGCAGGAATGGAGGAGGTCTTTATACTAGTAAGATTACTGAAGCGAACACCGCCATTTTTAATTTTGCCCAACCAAGATCGAGGCACAGACACGGTCTCAATGGGGAAAGCTGAGCTGACTACGCTAACTGTGCTAATGGCAGACTCCACTAAGCTGGCAGGCTGGCTAACAGCCTGTTGCCTGGCCTGCACCCTATTTCATTGTGGAGCTAGAGGAGTTAGAGCCCTGTCTATGTTCGTAGATAAGATGAGAACACCCCTCCAGCTAGGATGGAGTCCGTCACTCCTCAGCAGGCCAGGCTTGGTCCTGTTTGTGGGTGAATCCCAGAAAGAGGGCCAGTTATCTACAAATTCTATCTTTTGGGAGGGGCAGAAAACAGTTTTCATCCAGCGATTGAGTTGTGAGACTCTGCTGTAGAGCTCATCACTCCCCCTAACTGGGAGGGGGCCAGAGACAATTACTCGATGCCGACACATCTTTCTAGCTGATTTACACGCTGAAGCTATATTGCGCTTGGTGACCTCTGACTGTTTCATCCTAACATCGTTGGTGCCGACGTGGATAACAATATCTCTATACTCTCTACACTCGCCAGTTTTAGCTTTAGCCAGCACCGTCTTTAGATTAGCCTTAACGTCGGTAGCCCTGCCCTGGTAAACAGTGTATGATCGCTGGATGATTAGTTTTAAGTCTAATACTGCGGGTAATGGAGTCGCCAATGACTAGGGTTTTCAATTTGTCAGAGCTAATGGTGGGAGCCGTCGGCGTCTCAGACCCCACAACGGGAGGAGCAGAGACCAGAGAAGTCTCGGCCTCCGACTCCGACTCGCTTAACGGGGAGAACCGGTTGAAAGTTTCTGTCGGCTGAATAAGCGACACCGGTTGAGCATTCCTACAGCGTTTCCCTCCAGAAGCCATGAGAAAGATGTCCGGCTGCGGGGACCGTGCGAGGGGATTTATACTAACGTTACTATCTCTACTTACTGGTGGTACAGACGCTGTTTCATCCTTTCCTACACTGAAATGACCCTTGCCTAACGATTGCGTCTGAAGCTGGGCTTGCAGCACAGCTATCCTTGCCGTAAGGCGATCGTTCTCCTGTATATTATGAGTACAACGACTGCAATTAGAAGGCATCATGTTAATGTTACTTAGCTTCGGCTGTTTGAAGTCCTGACGAACCATGTCCAGATAAAACCTCCGGGGTAGGAAAGTTGAATGAAAAAAAAAGTTGAGTGAGGGAAAAAGTAAAAATATACGGTAATGAAAAAGTAAAAACCGTCAGGTAGCAAAGTAAAAACGGCAACAAAAACGCACAACAGCGTAAACAAGTCTGCAAGTTGTGACCGGAAACAGGAAACAATGCATCGGCCTGCCTGGCTGTATTCAGTTAGCCAAGTGTGCACCAGTCCAAAAACCATGGGCATGGTTAGTTAATGTAATGGGTCTGGTTAGTTAATGTAATGGGCATGGTTAGTTAATGTAATGGGTCTGAAAGCGTGGCATGGTTAGTTAATGTAATGGGCATGGTTAGTTAATGTAATGGGTCTGGTTAGTTAATGTAATGGGCATGGTTAGTTAATGTAATGGGTCTGAAAGCGTAGCATGGTTAGTTAATGTAATGGGCATGGTTAGTTAATGTAATGGGTCTTAAAGCGTAGCATGGTTAGTTAATGTAATGTGTCTGAAAGCGTAGCATGGTTAGTTAATTTAATGGGCCTGAAAGCGTAGCATGGTTAGTTAATGTAATGGACATGGTTAGTTAATGTAATGGGCATGGTTAGTTAATGTAATGGGTCTGAAAGCGTAGCATGGTTAGTTAATGTAATGGGCATGGTTAGTTAATGTAATGGGTCTTAAAGCGTAGCATGGTTAGTTAATGTAATGTGTCTGAAAGCGTAGCATGGTTAGTTAATTTAATGGGCCTGAAAGCGTAGCATGGTTAGTTAATGTAATGGACATGGTTAGGTAATGTAATGTGTCTGAAAGCATAGCATGGTTAGTTAATGTAATGGGTCTGAAAGCGTAGCATGGTTAGTTAATGTACTGGGCATGGTTAGTTAATGTAATGGGCCTGAAAGCGTAGCATGGTTAGTTAATGTACTGGGTCTGAAAGCGTAGCATGGTTAGTTAATGTAATGGGCCTGAAAGCGTAGCATGGTTAGTTAATGTAATATGTCTGAAAGCGTAGCATGGTTAGTTAATGTAATGGACATGGTTAGTTATTGTAATGGGCCTGAAAGCGTAGCATGGTTAGTTAATGTAATGGGCATGGTTAGTTAATGTAATGGGTCTGGTTAGTTAATGTAATGGGCATGGTTAGTTAATGTAATGGGTCTGAAAGCGTGGCATGGTTAGTTAATGTAATGGGCATGGTTAGTTAATGTAATGGGCATGGTTAGTTAATGTAATGTGTCTGAAAGCGTAGCATGGTTAGTTAATGTAATGGGCATGGTTAGTTAATGTAATGGGTCTTAAAGCGTAGCATGGTTAGTTAATGTAATGGGTCTGAAAGCGTAGCATGGTTAGTTAATGTAATGGGTCTGAAAGCGTAGCATGGTTAGTTAATGTAATGGGCCTGGTTAGTTAATGTACTGGGTCTGAAAGCGTAGCATGGTTAGTTAATGTAATGTGTCTGAAAGCGTAGCATGGTTAGTTAATTTAATGGGCCTGAAAGCGTAGCATGGTTAGTTAATGTAATGGACATGGTTAGTTAATTTAATGGGCCTGAAAGCGTAGCATGGTTAGTTAATGTAATGTGTCTGAAAGCGTAGCATGGTTAGTTAATTTAATGGGCCTGAAAGCATAGCATGGTTAGTTAATGTAATGGGCATGGTTAGTTAATGTAATGGGCCTGAAAGCGTAGCATGGTTAGTTAATGTAATGGGTCTGAAAGCGTAGCATGGTTAGTTAATGTAATGGGCCTGAAAGCGTAGCATGGTTAGTTAATGTAATGGGCATGGTTAGTTATTGTAATGGGCCTGAAAGCGTAGCATGGTTAGTTAATGTACTGGGTCTGAAAGCGTAGCATGGTTAGTTAATGTAATGGGCCTGAAAGCGTAGCATGGTTAGTTAATGTAATGGGCCTGAAAGCGTAGCATGGTTAGTTAATGTACTGGGCATGGTTAGTTAATGTAATGGGTCTGAAAGCGTAGCATGGTTAGTTAATGTAATGGGCCTGAAAGCGTAGCATGGTTAGTTAATGTAATGGGCATGGTTAGTTAATGTAATGGGCCTGAAAGCGTAGCATGGTTAGTTAATGTAATGGGTCTGAAAGCGTAGCATGATTAGTTAATGTAATGGGCCTGAAAGCGTAGCATGATTAGTTAATGTAATGGGCCTGAAAGCGTAGAATGGTTAGTTAATGTGTTCCTCTCTATTTATCCCTCTGTTCCAGTACGTTACCTGTTGAAGAACAACGTCAGTCCAGACCTGTGCAACGAGGACGGTCTTACTGCTCTGCACCAGGTGAGTGTCCCTCTGGAGAGTCACTGGACCACTGAAGAGTCTAAAAATAAGGCCGTAATTCACTAATTGTTGATGGTGTCTTTTCCACGTTTTGCTCTCAGTAAAGGTCAGTACATACACAGGCGTCGTACACAGGCGTTGTACGCAAATCACATTTTATTGGTCACTTACACGTGTTTAGCAGATGTTATTGCGGGTGTACCCCCAAGCCGTAAGACTCCTGAACAGGTAATCAAATGGCTACCCGGACTATTTGCATTGTGTGCCCACCCCAACCCCTCTTTTACGCTGCTGCTTCTCTCTGTTTATCATATATCATATATAACCATACCTACATGTACATACTACCTCAATCAGCCCGACTAACTGGTGTCTGTATATAGCCTCTCTACTGTTATAGCCTCTCTACTGTATATAGCCTCGCTACTGTATATAGCCTCGCTACTGTTATAGTCTCTCTACTGTTATAGACTCGCTACTGTTATAGCCTCTCTACTGTATATAGCCTCTCTACTGTATATAGCCTCGCTACTGTATATAGCCTCGCTACTGTATATAGCCTCTCTACTGTTATAGGCTCGCTACTGTATATAGCCTCTCTACTGTTATAGACTCTCTACTGTTATAGCCTCGCTACTGTTATAGCCTCTCTACTGTTATAGCCTCTCTACTGTTATAGCCTCGCTACTGTATATAGCCTCTCTACTGTTATAGCCTCTCTACTGTTATAGCCTCGCTATTGTTATAGCCTCTCTACTGTTATAGCCTCGCTACTGTTATAGCCTCTCTACTGTTATAGCCTCGCTACTGTTATAGCCTCGCTACTGTTATAGCCTCTCTACTGTTATAGCCTCGCTACTGTTATAGCCTCGCTATTGTTATAGCCTCGCTACTGTATATAGCCTCTCTACTGTTATAGCCTCGCTACTGTTATAGCCTCTCTACTGTTATAGCCTCGCTACTGTTATAGCCTCTCTACTGTTATAGCCTCGCTACTGTATATATCCTCTCTACTGTATATAGCCTCTCTACTGTTATAGCCTCTCTACTGTTATAGCCTCTTTACTGTATATAGCCTCGCTACTGTTATATCCTCGCTACTGTATATAGCCTCTCTACTGTTATAGCCTCTCTACTGTTATAGCCTCGCTACTGTTATAGCCTCTCTACTGTTATAGACTCGCTACTGTTATAGCCTCTCTACTGTTATAGCCTCGCTACTGTTATAGCCTCTCTACTGTTATAGCCTCGCTACTGTATATAGCCTCGCTACTGTATATAGCCTCTCTACTGTTATAGCCTCGCTACTGTTATAGCCTCGCTACTTTCACTGCCTGCAGCCTCCAGCCCGGGGGAGGGAGTTGTGTGTGGAATAGAGCCACTATGAAAGGAACCACAACATTAAAAAACCCTGAAGGGATTTCGGCTATACAACTGTGTATGTTCTGAGTCTTCCACAAAAGACTGATGACAGTAACACCTAAAGATGACCACACCAACAATATATTCATATTCAATTAAAATGATTCAAAACTAAACGCTGACATTGTGGCCACTTTAATAAATGGAACACTAGTCACTTTAATAATGCCACTTTAAGAATGTTTATGTATCTCACATTACTCATCTCATATATATATACTGTATACTTCACTATCTATTCCTTACTATCTATTGTGTCTTGGGGCGGCAGGCAGCCTAGTGGTTAGAGCGTTGGACTAGTAACTGAAAGGTTGCTGGATCGAATCGACAAGGTAAAAATCTGTTGTTCTGACCCTGAACAAGGCAGTTAACCCACTGTTCCCCGGTAGACAATCATTGTAAATATGAATTTGTAATTAACTGACTTTCCTAGTTAAATAAAGGTTACACATTCTTTTGTGTGGGATTTGTATGCGTGTCTCTCTCTGTAAACACACGTTGAGAGGCACACGTCCAGCCACTAAACAAGCCCTGTGCAGATCAAATCAAATGTATTTATAAAGCCCTTCTTACATCAGCTGATATCTCAAAGTGCTGTACAGAAACCCAGCCTAAAACCCCAAACAGCAAGCAATGCAGGTGTAGAAGCACGGTGGCTAGGAAAAACTCCCTAGAAAGGCCAAAACCTAGGAAGAAACCTAGAGAGGAACCAGGCTATGAGGGGTGGCCAGTCCTCTTCTGGCTGTGCCGGGTGGAGATTATAACAGAACATGGCCAAGATGTTCAAATGTTCATAAATGACCAGCATGGTCAAATAATAATAATCACAGTAGTTGTCGAGGGTGCAACAAGTCAGCACCTCAAGAGTAAATGTCAGTTGGCTTTTCATAGCCAATCATTGAGAGTATCTCTACCGCTCCTGCTGTCTCTAGAGAGTTGAAAACAGCAGGTCTGGGACAGGTAGCACGTCCGGTGAACAGGTCAGGGTTCCATAGCCGCAGGCAGAACAGTTGAAACTGGAGCAGCAGCACGGCCAGGTGGACTGGGGACAGCAAGGAGTCATCATGCCAGGTAGTCCTGAGGACACCGGATAAGACAGGAGAAATACTCCAGATATAACAGACTGACCCTGGCCCCCCGACACAAACTACTGCAGCATAAATACTGGAGGCTGAGACAGGAGGGGTCAGGAGACACTGTGGCCCCATCTGATGATACCCCCGGACAGGGCCAAACAGGCAGGATATAACCCCACACCACTAGAGGGATGTCTTCAAACACCAACTTACCATCCTGAGACAAGGCCGAGTATAGCCCACAAAGATCTCCGCCACGGCACAACCCAAGGGGGGGCGCCAACCCAGACAGGAAGACCACGTCAGTGACGCACCCCTCCTAAGGACGGCATGGAAGAGCACCAGTAAGCCAGTGACTCAGCCCCTGTAATAGGGTTAGAGGCAGAGAATCCCAGTGGAGAGATGGGAACCGGCCAGGCAGAGACAGCAAGGGCGGTTCGTTGCTCCAGAGCCTTTCCGTTCACCTTCACACTCCTGGGCCAGACTACACTCAATCATAGGACCCACTGAAGAGATGAGTCTTCAGTAGACTTAAAGGTTGAGACAGAGTCTGCGTCTCTCACATGGTTTGGCAGACCATTCCATGAAAATGGAGCTCTATCGGAGAAAGCCCTGCCTCCAGCTGTTTGCTTAGAAATTCTAGGGACAATTAGGAGGCCTGCATCTTGTGACCGTAGCATACGTGTAGGGTATGTACGGCAGGACCAAATCGGAAAGATAGGTAGGAGCAAGCCCATGTAATGCTTTGTAGGTTAGCAGTAAAACCTTGAAATCAGACCTTTGCTTTAACAGGAAGCCAGTGTAGAGTAATATGATCAAAGTTGTTGGTTCTAGTCAGGATTCTAGCAGCCGTATTTAGCACTAACTGAAGTTTATTTAGTGCTTTATCCGGGTAGCCGGAAAGTAGAGCATTGCAGTAGTCCAACCTAGAAGTAACAAATGCATGGATTTATTTTTCTGTATCATTTTTGGACAGAAAGTTTCTGATTTTTGCAATGTTACGTAGATGGAAAAAAGCTGTCCTTGAAACAGTCTTGATATGTTCTTCAAAAGAGAGATCAGGGTCCAGAGTAACGCCGAGGGCCTTCACAGTTTTATTTGAGACGACTGTACAACCATCAAGATTAATTGTCAGATTCAACAGAAGTCTTGGGACCTAGAACAAGCATCTCTGTTTTGTCCGAGTTTAAAATTAGAACGTTTGCAGCCATCCACTTCTTTGTGTCTGAAACACAGGCTTCTAGCGAGGGCAATTTTGGGGTTTCACCATGTTTCATTGAAATGTACAGCTGTGTGTCATCCGCATAGCAGTGAAATTTAACATGATGTTTTCGAATGACATCCGCAAGAGGTAAAAATATATAGTGAAAAGAATAGTGGTCCTAAAACGGAACCTTGAGGAACACCGAAATTTACAGTTGATTTGTCAGAGGACAAACCATTCACAGAGACAAACTGATATCTTTCCGACAGATAAGATCTAAACCAGGCCAGAACTTTTCAGTGTAGACCAATTTGGGTTTACGATCTCTCCAAAAGAATGTGGTGATCGATGGTATCAAAAGCAGCACTAAGATCTAGGAGCACGAGGACAGATGCAGGGCCTCGGTCTGATGCCATTAAAAGGTCATTTACCACCTTCACAAGTGCAGTCTCAGTGCTATGATGGGGTCTAAAACCAGACTGAAGCGTTTCGTATATATTGTTTGTCTTTAGGAAGGCAGTGAGTTGCTGCGCAACAGCTTTTTCAAAATCTTTTGAGAGGAATGGAAGATTCGATATAGGCCGATTTGTTTATTATATTTTCTGGGTCAAGATTTTACTTTTTCAAGAGAGGCTTTATTACTGCCACTTTTAGTGAGTTTGGTACACATCCGGTGGATAGAGAGACGTTTATTATGTTCAACATAGGAGGGCCAAGCACAGGAAGCAGCTCTTTCAGTAGTTTAGTTGGAATAGGGTCCAGTATGGAGCTTGAAGGTTTAGAGGCCATGATTATTTTCATCATTGTGTCAAGAGATATAGTCCTAAAACACTTTAGTGTCTCCCTTGATCCTAGGTCCTGGCAGAGTTGTGCAGACTCAGGACAACGGAGCTTTGGAGGAATATGCAGATTTAAAGAGGAGTCCGTAATTTGCTTTCTAATGATCATGATCTTTTCCTCGAATAAGTTCATGAATTTATTACTGCTGAAGTGAAAGCCATCCTCTCTTGGGGAATGCTGCTTTTAAGTTAGCTTTGCGACAGTATCAAAAATAAATTTTGGATTGTTCTTATTTTCCTCAATTAAGTTGGAAAAATAGGATGATCAAGCAGCAGTGAGGGCTCTTCGATACTGCACGATACTGTCTTTCCAAGCTAGTCGGAAGACTTCCAGTTTGGTGTAGCGCCATTTCCGTTCCAATTTTCGGGAAGCTTGCTTCAGAGCTCGTGTATTTTCTGTATACCAGGGAGCTAGTTTCTTATGACAAATGTTTTTAGTTTTTAGGGGTGCAACTGCATCTAGGGTATTGCGCAAGGTTAAATTGAGTTCCTCAGTTAGGGGGTAACTGATTTTTGTCCTCCAACGTCCTTGGGTAGGCAGAGGGAGTCTGGAAGGGCATCAAGGAATCTTTGGGTTGTCTGAGAATTTATAGCACGACTTTTGATGCTCCTTGGTTGGGGTCTGAGCAGATTGTTTGTTGCGATTGCAAACGCAATAAAATGGTGGTCCGATAGTCCAGGATTATGGGGAAAAACATTAAGATCCACAACATTTATTCCATGGGACAGAACTAGGTCCAGAGTATGACTGGGGCAGTGAGTAGGTCCAGAGACATGTTGGACAAAACCCACTGAGTCGATGATGAAAGCCTTTTGGAGTGGGTCTGTGGACTTTTTCATGTGAATTTTAAAGTCACCAAAAATGTGAATATTATCTGCTATGACTACAATGTCCGATAGGAATTCAGGGAACTCTGGGAATGCTGTATATGTCCCAGGAGGCCTGTAAACAGTAGCTATAAAAAGTGATTGAGTAGGCTGCATAGATTTCATGACTAGAAGCTCAAAAGACGAAAACGTAGTTTTTTTTTGTAAATTGAAATTTGCTATCATAAATGTTAGCAACACCTCCGCCTTTGCGGGATGCACGGGGGATATGGTCACTAGTGTAACCAGGAGGTGAGGCCTCATTTAACACAGTAAATTCATCAGGCTTAAGCCATGTTTCAGTCAGGCCAATCACATCACGATTATGATCAGTTCATTGACTATAACTGCCTTGGAAGTGAGGGATCTAACATTAAGTAACCCTATTTTAAGATGTGAGGTATCACAATCTCTTTCAATAATGGCAGGAATGGAGGAGGTCTTAATTCCAGTGAGATTGCTAAGGCGAACCATGTTTAGTTTTGCCCAAACTAGGTTGAGGCACAGACACGGTCTCAATGGGGAAAGCTGAGCTGACTACACTGACTGTACTAGTGGCAGACTCCACTAAGCTGGCAGGCTGGCTAACAGCCTGCTGCCTGGCCTGCACCTTATCTCACCCTAGAGGAGTTAGAGCCCTGTCTATGTTCGTAGATAAGATGAGAGCACCCCTCCAGCTAGGATGGAGTCCATCACTCCTCAACAGGCCAGGCTTGGTCCTGTTTGTGGGTGAGTCCCAGAAAGAGCCCGATTGTCACGATTGTCGTAAGGAGTGGACCAAAACGCAGCGGGAAAATGTATACTCATCTTCTTTTTTTATTTGAAGAAGGAAAAACAAAATAAACACGTATACAAAACAAACGACTCCAAACAGTCCTGTCAGGTGCAACAAACACTAAACCAGGAAATAACTACCCACAAACCCTCATAGAACAAACACCCCTATAAATAGGACCTTCAATCAGAGGCAACGAGAAGCAGCTGCCTCCAATTGAAGGTCAACCCAATAAACACCACATAGAAATAGACCAACTAGAAATAACATAGAAATACACTAACATAGAACATAACCCAAACAACCCCGAAACACCCTAAACAAACACCCCCTGCCACGCCCTGACCAAACTACAATAACAAACAACCCCTTTACTGTTCAGGACGTGACACCAATTATCTACAAATTCTATCTTTTGGGAGTGGCAGAAAACCGTTTTCAACCAGCGATTGAGTTGTGAGACTCTGCTGTAGAGCTCATCACACTCCTAACTGGGAGGGGGCCAGAGACAATTACTCGATGCCGACACATCTTTCTAGCTGATTTACACGCTGAAGCTATGTTGCGCTTGGTGACCTCTGACTGTTTCATCCTAACATCGTTGGTGCCGACGTGGATAACAATATCTCTATACTCTCTACACTCGCCAGCTTTAGCCAGCACCATCTTCAGATTAGCCTTAACGTCGGTAGCCCTGCCCTGGTAAACAGTGTATGATCGCTGGATGATTCGTTTTAAGTCTAATACTGCGGGTAATGGAGTCGCCAGTGACTAGGGTTTTCAATTTGTCAGAGCTAATGGTGGGAAGCTTCGGCGTCTCAGAACCCGTAACGGGAGGAGTAGAGACCAGAGAAGGCTCGGCCTCTGACTCCGACCCGCTGCTTAATGGGGAGAACCGGTTGAAAGTTTCTGTCGGCTGAATGAGTGACACCGGTTGAGCATTCCTACAGCGTTTCCCTCTAGAAGCTATGAGAAAGTTGTCCGGCTGCGAGGACCGTGCGAGGGGATTTATACTAACGTTACTATCTCTACTTACTGGTGGTACAGACGCTGTTTCATCCTTTCCTACACTGAAATCACCCTTGCCTATGTAACAGTGTAGGTTCCGTCCCTCTCTTCGCCCCAACCCGGGCTCGAACCAGGGACCCTTGCACACATCAACAACTGACACCCACGAAGCATCGTTACCCATCGCGCCACAAAAGCCGCGGCCCTTGCAACGCAAGGGGAAACCCTACTTCAAGTCTCAGAGCGAGTGACGTCACCGCTTGAAACGCTATTAGCGCGCACCACCGCTAACTAACTAGCCATTTCACATCGGTTACACCTAACGATTGCGTCTGAAGCTGGGCTTGCAGCACAGCTATCCTCGCCGTAAAGCGATCATTCTCCTGTATATTATGAGTACAACGACTGCAATTAGAAGGCATCGTGTTAATGTTACTTAGCTTCGGCTGTTTGAAGTCCTGACGAACCATGTCCAGATAAAACGTCCGGAGTGAAAAAGTTGAATGAAAAAAGTTGAGTGAGGGAAAAACAAAAAATATAAACTGTAATTAAAAAGTAAAAACCGTAAAGTTGTCAGGTAGCAAAGTAAGGTTGGCAACAAAAGGCACAGCAGCACATAAACAAGTCTGCAAGTTGTGGTCGATATTAGATTGGGTAATATCGACCACATAATGAGTTGTTATTTAGGATAGAAGGTGAATCAGTGATTCGGCACAATGCTTTTCTCAGGCTGATCATCTAAAAGACTGGTACACACTGAATAATGCAGAGGTCTGTCTGTCTCTCTGTGCCTGCTTCCCTGCCTGCCTGCCTGCCTGCCTGCCTGCCTGCCTGCCTGCCTGCCTGCCTGCCTGCCTGTCTGTCTGCCTGCCTGCCTGTCTCTGTGTCTGTCTGTCTGTCTGTCTGTCTGTCTGTCTGTCTGTCTGTCTGTCTGTCTGTCTGTCTGTCTGTCAGACCACTGGGTGGGTGGTACTACTTATTTTCTTTAATGGAAAATAAAGTGAAAGTTTCTCCTCCCTCTCCTCTCTCTCCTCCCTCTCTCTCCTCTCTCTCTCTTCTCTCCCCCTACTCCTCCTCTCTCCTCTCTCTCTCCCCTCTCCTCTCTCCTCTCTCTCCTCTCTTCTTCAAATCAAATCAAATGTTATTGGTCACATACACATGTTATTGCGAATGTAGCGATATGCTTCTATATCCGACAGTGCAGCAGTGTCTAACAGGTAATATCTAACAATTCCACAGTGAAATCTAATATCTAACAAATTCCACTACAAAACCTAATACACACAATCTAGTAAAGGAATGGGATGATAATATATTAGTTTAAAATATATGGATGAGCAGTGAAAGAGCAGCAAAGATGCAATAGATAGTAAAGAATAGATAGTGAAGTATACGTTATACATTATATACATATGAGATGAGTAATGTAAGATATGTAAACATTATTAAAGTGGTATTATTAAAGTGACTAGTGATCCATTTATTAAAGTGGCCAATGATTTCAAGTCTGTATGTAGGCAGCCGCCTCTCTGTGCTAGTGATGGCTGTTTAACAGTCTGATGGCCTTGAGATTGAAAAACAGCTTCTATCTCTCAGTCCCAGCTTAGATGCACCTGTACTGACCTCGCCTTCTGGATGGTAACGGGGTGAACAGGCAGTGGCTCGGTTGGTTATTATCCTTGATTATCTTTTTGGCCTTCCTGTGACATCGGGTGTTGTAGTTCTCCTGGAGGGCAGGTCGTTTTCCGGAGAGCCTTGTGGTTGAGGGCGGTGCAGTTGTCATACCAGGCGGTGATACAGCCCGACAGGATGCTCTCAATTGTGCACCTGTAAAAGTTAATGAAGGTTTTCAGTGACAAGCCAACATTTTTCAGCCTCCTGAGGTTGAAGAGGCGCTGTTGTGCCTCCTTCACCACACTGTCTGTGTGGGTGGACCATTTCAGTTTGTCAGTGATGTGTACGCCGAGGAACTTAAAACATTCCACCTTCTCCACTGCTGTCCCGTCGATGTGGATAGGGGGGTGCTCCCTCTGCTGTTTCCTGAAGTCCACGATCATCTCTTTTGTTTTGCTGACATTGAGTGAGAGGTTAGTTTCCTGACACCACACTCAGAGGGCCCTCACCTCCCTGTAGGCTGTCTCGTCGTTGTTGGTAATCAAGCCCACTACTGTTGTGTCGTCTGCAAACTTGATGATTGAGTTGGAGGCGTACATGGCCATGCAGTCGTGGGTGAACGGGGAGTACAGGAGTGGGCTGAGAATGCACCCTTGTGGAGCCCCAGTGTTGAGGATCAACGGAGTGGAGATGTTGTTTCCTACCTTCACCCGTCAGGAAGTCCAGGAACCAGTTGCACAGGTTGGGGTCAAGACCTAGGGTCTCAAGCTTAATGATGAGTTCGGAGGGTACTATGGTGTTTCAATGCTGAGCTGTAGTCAATGAACAGCATTCGGAACATATCCCAGTCCACGTGATCGAAGCAATCTTGAAGCGTGGAATCCGATTGGTCAGACCAGCGTTGAATAGACCTAAGCGTGGACGCTTCATGTTTTAGTTTCTGCCTATAAGAGGGGAGAAACAAGATGGAGTCATGGTCAGGTTTGCCAAAAGGAAGGCGGGGGAGGGCCTTGTATGCATCGTGGAAGTTAGAGGAGCGGTGGTCGAGTGAGTTAATCGCTCGTGTACTGCAATCAATATGCTGATAGAATTTAGGTAGCCTTGTTCTCAGATTAGCTTTGTTAAAATCCCCAGCTACAATAAATGCAGCCTCAGGATATGTTGTTTCCAGTTTGCATAAAGTCCAGTGAAGTTCCTTGAGGACCATCATGGTATCGGCTTGCGGAGATACACCGCTGTAACTATAACTGAGTTCTCTTGGGAGATAATACGGTCGGCATTTGATTGTGAGGAATTCTAGGTCAGGTGAACAAAAGGACTTGAGTTCGTGTATGTTGTTACAATTACACCATGAGTCGTCAATCATGAAACATACACCCCCGCCCTTCTTCTTAGCAGAGAGATGTTTGTTCCTGTTGCCGCGAAGCACTGAAAATCCCATTGGCTGTACGGACTCCGACATGTTACAATCCCAGATATCTCTTTGGAAAGCAACTCTTGTCCTAATTTTGTCGACTTTGTTAGCTAAGGACTGGACATTAGCGCGTAATATACTCAGAAGCGGTGGGTGGTGTGCGCGCATCCGAAGCCTCATTAGAAGACCTCTCTGGTACCCTCTCCTCCGGCAGCGTTGTTTTGGGTCGGCCTCTGGAATCAGTTCAAATGCCCTGGGAGGTGCAGACAAAGGATCCGCTTTGGGAAAGTCGTATTCCTGGTCGTTGTGCTGGTTGTGCGGGTAAGTTGACGTCTCTGATATCCAATAGTTCTTCCCAGCTGTATGTAATAACACTTAATGTTTTCTGGGCTAGCAATGTAAGAAATAATACATTACAAAACAAAATACTGCACCGTTTCCTAAGAACTAGAAGCTAAGCTGCCATCTCAAACTTCATTTCCTGTGAGATTTTTAATGTGAAGAGGGGGCGAGACTACATTTTCAGAGTTTTATATGTTCCGCTGGTCTGTCAGTAGCATAGAAATGAAGTGAATCATTCCATTTCTATGGTCAGAACCTCACCTCAAAGTGTGTGTAATGTCTTGGTTTTACTCTCTCCCTGGGACATTATTCCACGGGTGTCATGTGTCGACAGGGGATTGTGCCTCAATGTGGGAGCACCATTGATTTGTTAGATATTTGTGGTTATTTCTGGGGTTAGAAAAGACTTGCATGTGTAGACAAAGAGATTACATTAAATCCCAGAAGATAACATGAAAGTATCATACAATAACTTACATCCAATTGTGGTCCTCTGGATAAAAATCTGGCCAATTGATTGTACACGGACATACGTGAGAAACACACACTAGCTTTGTGTTATTCTCAACCTGCTGCAGAGACTGTGAAAGTCCTTGTGTTAGAGGGAACTTGTGGGGGTGTTCTTTTTTAAAATAATTTAACCTTCCTCTTTTGATGAATGTTGACGTGCTTCCTATCTAGTCAGGATCTAAACTACTAGAGTCAATGAAACAGTTAGCCCTGTGACACTAAGCTACTGCACCTCTATATTAGCGTGTGTGTGTGTGTGTGTGTGTGTGTGTGTGTGTGTGTGTGTGTGTGTGTGTGTGTGTGTGTGTGTGTGTGTGTGTGTGTGTGTGTGTGTGTGTGTGTGTGTGTGTGTGTGTGTGGTGTGTGTGTGTGTGTGTGTGAGAGAGAACTGTCTGACAGCAGAAGAGATGAAGCAACAAAGGCCCACGGTGTCGGTAGGGCTAGGTGAAGTAACGTAAATTATAGCTACAGTGGGAAAATGTTTCTTTTTAAACTGAAAGTACCAGGAAGTAACTATTGTTACCACACTATTTCCTATCCATACCAGGGAAATACTAGTGGAAACAGTGACGTAAAATACATGGGTAGGCCGACCAAATATTTTACAATAATACAGCCCTAGTAACTGGTTGAAAATGTAGTTAAACCTGGTTTACAATGTCAATGTTGCATTTGTATTCTCATGATTGGATACACTCTCAATCTGCCGTTTGTGAGCTAGGCACAGACAAACCCAACCATGTCCATGTCAAAATAATTGACCGTTGTCTGGATAACAGCTTGGCTAGCCCACCGTTAATATTACCATAAGAACCGTCTTTAAAACCCACATATTTGAGCTTTTAGGCTAATCTCCCTAGCCTTCCCTGTAATTCCCCTGTACCCTACCTCCCCCGCTGTAGCCCTCTCCCAGCACTAAGACAATGAATGAACCTGGGAAGGAAATAATGTGCCTTTCATAACTCCCCATGCAAAGTATTTAGACATGAAGGCCTGCCTCACAAAGGGGCTGATTATGATTAACAACCCTGGCTGTGTTACCAGGCCCTGGCTGGGGGAGAGAGGAGAGAGCAAGGCTGGGGGCTGGGGGAGAGAGGAGAGAGCAAGGCTGGGGAAAGAGGAGAGAGCAAGGCTGGGGGAAAGAGGAGAGAGCAAGGCTGGGGGCTGGGGGAGAGAGAAATATTGGAGGAGAGAGGAGAGGCTGGGAGAGAAAGGAAGGCTGGGGACTGGGGGAGAGAGGAGAGAGAGCAAGGCTGGGGGAGAGAGGAGAGAGCAAGGCTGGGGGCTGGGGGAGAGAGGAGAGAGAGCAAGGCTGGGGGAGAGAGGAGAGAGCAAGGCTGGGGGCTGGGGGAGAGAGGAGAGAGAGCAAGGCTGGGGGAAAGAGGAGAGAGCAAGGCTGGGGGCTGGGGGAAAGAGGAAGACTGGAGGAGAGAGGAGAGGCTGGGAGAGAAAGGAAGGCTGGGGACTGGGGGAGAGAGGAGAGAGAGCAAGGCTGGGGGAGAGAGGAGAGAGCAAGGCTGGGGGCTGGGGGAGAGAGGAGAGAGAGCAAGGCTGGGGGAAAGAGGAGAGAGCAAGGCTGGGGGCTGGGGGAAAGAGGAAGACTGGAGGAGAGAGGAGAGGCTGGGAGAGAAAGGAAGGCTGGGGACTGGGGGAGAGAGGAGAGAGAGCAAGGCTGGGGGAGAGAGGAGAGAGCAAGGCTGGGGGCTTGGGGAGAGAGGAGAGAGGAGAGAGAGCAAGGCTGGGAGCTGTCCTTGTGGGGACCTAAAATGTATTTCCATTTAAAATCCTACTTTCCTTAAACCCCCTAACCCTAAACCTTTAACCATACCATAACCCTAACCTTAACCCTAACCTGTAACCCTAAGCTTAACCTAGTGTGGTGTCACTTCAGATAAGACTGAATACTGTTTCCACTAGTATTTCCCTGGTATTGATAGGAAATAGTGTGGTAACAATAGTTACTTCCTGGTACTTTTACGTTTTCCCACTGTAGCTATAATTTACGTTACTTCACCTAGCCCTACCGACACCGTGGGCCTTTGTCGCTTCATCTCTTCTGCTGTCAGACAGTTCTCTCTTTCACACACACACACACGAATACACAGACACACAGGAAGTACACAGACACACAGGAAGTACAGAAACAAGCACCGCCAGCTCTACTTCAATGTGTCATACTGTTGTTCTGCTTCTCAAGACCGATAAGGAAGTTATTAAGCTAGTCTCTCACAGACAGACAGACAGAAGGGGGATATCCCCTCAGAACACACTGAAGTCTAGTCTAGCTCCATTTCCCTAGAGTAATGGGTTATATACCTTACTGGTATTGTCTTTTGGAGGTTTGCTATAAAGAATGTATGTCTCTGTAACTGTCTCTGTAACTGTCTCTGTACAGCCTGTCACAATGCCACTTCTCCATAACATTAGCTAGCTCCAATTATTTCTGATGGAGAAAATGTCTTTTTAGAACACGTATTGGCTTTCATGGAAAACCTCTGTTCACACCCTATAATCACACTGTCGGTCGAGCTGGGCTGGAAAAGTGTTCTTTTCTTTTCTCTTATGTTTCAGTTTTAGTACATCCTGCTCTTAAGAACTAACACAACCCACACGGTAGTGGAGAAGTCCAAAAGTTACATCGCTGTGATGCCTAATGTATTCTTTACTAATCTCTGTGGACTACACTGTTTTATAAAGACATTTCTATATTAGATTTGAGATTCAGAGCAACGGTCTCATAGATTCTAAAGGGCCTAGTTACATCAAAGCACACAGCTCACTTATAGTAATATGTATACCTTTTTTCTTAAAACAATCTGTTTGTAACCTCCCTGTATGTGTACTGAATTTCTCTGAGACCAAATGCAGAAAATACTTCTGGCCCTTTTTCAATAGAGCATCAATTTTCATAAATTGGTTTCTGAATACTAAACAATTTTTGTTTCTCTCTCTCTCTCTCTCTCTCTCTCTCTCTCTCTCTCTCTCTCTCTCTCTCTCTCTCTCTCTCTCTCTCTGTCTCTGTCTCTGTCTCTGTCTCTCTCTCTCTCTCTCTCTCTGTCTCTCTATCTCTCTCTCTCTCTCTCTCTCTCTCTCTCTAGTGCTGTATTGATAACTACGAGGAGATGGTGAAGATCATGTTGAATCGTGGAGCCAGTGTAAACGCCAAGGACAATGAACTGTGGACCCCGCTACACGCTGCTGCCACCTGTGGACATGCAGGACTGGTCAAGGTCCTCATTCAACAGTAAGATACTGGCTCTACTATTATATACTAACCATTATCTCACTCAGTTGAATAATTACTAATTGCTGATTACGTATAACATTTCAGCTGTCCATATATATGTCTTGTATTTGTTTATTTATGTCAGATCTATAGGTAACGGCCAAAATAAAGGAAACCCCAACATAGTGTCATAATAGGGCGTTGGGCCACCACGAACAACCAGAACAGCTTCAGTGCACCTTGGCATAGATTCTACAAGTGTCTGGAACTCTATTGGAGGGATGAGACACCATTCTTCCACCAGAAATTCCATCATTTGGTGTTTTGTTGATGGTGGTGGGAAACGCTGTCTCAGGCACCGCTCCAGAATCTCCCAGAAGTGTTCAGTTGGGTTGAGATCTAGTGACTCGGCAACCTTGTCTCATAGTTTCAATTCTAAATTTGCTGTAATTGGAGGTACACCTCCAATTGACCCCAGGAAGAGTAGCTGGATGCTTTTGCAGCGGCTAATTGGGATCCTAATAAATACCAAATACCATAACTATTACCTAGCGTTCGCCATTTTAAATGTATACTTCAATGGGGTAAGTACTTCCCAAGGAATCCTGGATAGCACAAACCCCAAAATAATAAATAATAACATTTATACATGACCACAATCTGTTTTAATTGCTTAATTAACAATATTTGCCTAATTATCAATATACTTTGTATACCCTAATTTACTCAAATATTTCCTTTATTTTGTCAGTTACCTGTATATTATCTGGTCAAAGTTCTCATCAGCTGTATATGCATGTTTCTGTTCGTTCTGCATACCTTTATAAAATGTATGCATGAGGAAGTGATTCCATTGGAAATGCAACCCACGACCTTATGGTTGGTAGCGCCATGCTTTTACCAATTGAGCCACACTTATATTCATCTCTTATGTTACACAGCGGAGCGGATCTGTTAGCGGTGAACTCTGACGGCAACATGCCCTATGACTTGTGTGAAGATGACCCAACACTGGACATCATCGAGACCGCCATGGCCAACAGAGGTGAGCAACACATTGATTTATTCTTTAGTGAGTCCAACTGAAGTAGGAATCTCTTTGTGAAGGGAACCCTGGCCTGAAGCCGTCATGGTTGACTGAACCATCACTACCTTTTGATACTTCATCTAAATGAACAATACTATTTTGATATGAAGACGTGTTCCGCTTCACTTTTGAACGTATCTACATCTAAACCTTCATATTTTAAGTCAACCCCTCTAATCCAGCTGTTTGAATATGTTAGTTAGAATTTGGTCCACACGTCTATTATATGTAAATAGTGGTTGATAGTGAATGCCATAGTGTAGTTATTTTGTTAGATACTTCTCCCTATTAGCTGAAATCAGATTTTTTTTCAAAGCCATTTTAGCTAGCTGTTCGGACCGAACATAGCATTGAATCATGGGAATTTGTTGAGCTATACAGACGTTGCTTCCACAGAGTTTCTAAACCCAGAGACTTTCGGGAACGCTTGTGAAACAGACCAAACAGATCAGGCCGTGGTTTGGGGTTTGACAAGTCAATGAGAGAAGTGAACAATTCTTCCTTAGTTGTTCATTTTATCGAAATCTAAAGGTACAACCAAGATTCGAGCGAATGTCTTAAGTAGTCGAACATGTTATTACTCCAACCTCGTGAAAGTGACAAACTGACACGTTTTCAACTTTATATCGGGGGAGTGCCTTTGATGGCCTTGTCACGTTCTGACCAGTAAAGGGGTTATTTGTTATTGTAGTTTGGTCAGGACGTGGCAGGGGGTGTTTATTTTATGTGGTTTGGGGTTTGTTGGGCTATGTTCTATGTTAGTATATTTCTATGTTTATCTAGTATGTCTAGTTCTATGTTTAGTTAATGGGGTGGACCTTCAATTGGAAGCAGCTGCTCCTAGTTGCTTCTAATTGAGGGTCCTATTTAAGAGAGGTGTTTTTCTGTGGGATTTTGTGGGTAGTTGTTTAGTGTTTGTTTAGTGTTTGTGCACCTGACAGGACTGTTTCGTTATCGTCGTTATTTTTGTATACGTGTTTGTTTCGGTTTTCCCTTCTTTCTGCCATTAAAAAAGAAGATGACTATACATATTCCCGCTGCGTTTTGGTCTGATCATTACGACACCCGTTACAGGCCTGCACATGTGCAGTTCGGCGCGTGACGACCGTTAGACCCGATGACGTGTTTCTGCGCATGAGTTTAGCTAGCCAACGTTGTCATAACATCGCCTACAAGAGTGATCAGGGACTTCTATTGGAGAAGCAGTTTCTGCCTCTCATCATACTGTACTTTCTTTGTTGCCTCTGTTCTAACTCACGGACACTAGAGAAGCTTAACCAAGTTTAATTCTTCCCAAAGGGTCATTACAGCTGTAATTCAGACAAAGACATGTTCCCATCATCACTAGTATATATACTCCACTTATAGACACTCCTCCTTCTCTCTAATCATTGCATCTTCTGGTTCCACAGGAAGAGGCTAACAGGATAATAAACCACTATTTCTCCCTTCAGGGGATCTGACCTGACCTCCTGACATCAACTCCTCCTTCTCCTAATCCACAGATGTCCTCTCGTATCACCTATCTCACTCCCGTGACTCTCTCCCGTCCACCCAGCACATTCCACAGCCACCCTGTCTTTCTACAGATCTCACTCTTTTATATACTACTATCATGTCTTTAATATCTCAATGTTCAAAGTTTACCCAAAATCCAACAGTCCCTCCTCTTGAACAATAGTGTCCTAATGTTCAATTTATATAAACTTGGAAATTACTTTTAAATGGACAAACAATGATAATAAAACATGATTTAAAAAAACGAACAAATGATAATAAATGAACAAGCAATGATAACAGACATTCCCTGTGAGGTTTACAACCTCAGAGACTTATGACCTCTGACCTATGATCACAACATGCACCATTTGATTTCCATCTCTCATCACACAACAAAATGCCATTCCAGCTGTATCTGCTGTCTTGTTCCATGTCAGATGGAACGCTTTTTGTTTCTCCACTTTCTCCTTCTGGTTCCTGAGAGAGTGATGGCATAAGATTTGGAAATTAACAAAAAGTCACACAAAACATAACACTATCAACAATGTGATAAGCTATGCATAATTATATATGCATGAAAACCACAGTCTGAGACCATGACAATTCCCACTCTCTCTTCACCTGACTCTATGCCTCCAGGATACTTTCTGCTGGATTCCACAAAAATAAAAGCCCTAATAATGCTTCCTCATGCTTTCGCCCAGTCTTCCCCTTTCGGCCCCAGGTTCCGAGAGGTGTTCCCAAGGCATGTCATGTCATTTTCACTTTGTTCCTCATCTCCTCCACTGCCACACCCCCTACATCCTCTTGAGGTAACTCAGCACTGTATATGCTTTCACATCAATGCCTTCAACATGTTGTTTAGAGAACAATTACCACAACATCTATCCTCTTTCATATGATGCATTAACCAATAAAGCAGCTAACCCAACTATAATGTTTAAAGTAGCTCCCAGACCAAACCCATCTGCATGTCTTACAATGGAATCTAGTCTCTCTCTCTCTTGCTCCGCTTCCTCTGTCATGGTGTCTTCAAGCTCACCCATTATGCAGCTGGACCTCACTTCACGTGAGAACTATGTACCCCCCCCCCCCCCCCCCCCAAGGAGAGACATGACGATCTTTACGGCTGCAGGTGCTGTAAGGAGTAGTGTGTGTGGACCAGACCAATGCTGCTGGTGTCTCTTGATGTACACTCAATCTCCAGAATTCAGCCCGTGCCCTTGGTTATCTCTGCTTTCACCTGAGGATATACACACTGCAGCACATGGGTCATTTCCTGACAACATAAACTCTCCTCTTATGGCAAGATCACTAATTTGTGACATTTGAATAACAGCCTCCCCTGTACTCCCATCGGTCTCCCAGTTACCAACCAATCCATGTAGCATGAGTCCTCATAAACTGATATTCCAGCAATGCTACTAAAGAAACCCCTGTTACTACCAACATGGCCCATGACTATAGTCTCACAATACCCCTCATTACTGCTACTACCAACATGGCCCATGACTATAGTCTCACAATACCCCTCATTACTGTTACTACCAACATGGCCCATAACTATAACCTCACAATACCCCTCATTACTGCTACTACCAACATGGCCCATGACTATAACCTCACAATACCCCTCATTACTGCTACTACCAACATGGCCCATGACTATAGTCTCACAATACCCCTCATTACTGCTACTACCAACATGGCCCATGACTATAGTCTCACAATACCCCTCATTACTGCTACTACCAACATGGCCCATGACTATAGTCTCACAATACCCCTCATTACTGCTACTACCAACATGGCCCATGACTATAGTCTCATGGGGGGGGGGGGGGGGGGGCAGTGAAGACTGCCACCCCCCACCCCCTTGTCCAACACCTGGCACTTATCATTCTAGTGTTTCTTCTTCAGATAGCATTCACAGTTCATCTTCCCAACAGGCACATGTAACTTTTGCCTGTCACATTTCATGGCCCTTGGTAATGTCCCGATTTTAATATCCAAGTAGATGCCTCCGTTTCTCCCACGTACACGAGTCTCTCACCTGAGCCGTTCTCTCACTCCACACGCGCTCTCAGCACTACAGCCCCGGTTTATGGCTCAGACTCAGATAGAAGTGTTAAAAATCACTGTTGCGTTGCACAGCCTTTGTTGTTCTTTCTTCAGCCGGTTAGGGGGGGTTTTGAGGTTCACACACACACACAACTCTTTATAACTGTAACGGTTGTCGTCGGGAATGGAGGACCAAAACGCAGCAGGAATGTGGATGCTCATCTTATCATTTATTTTAAATAAAGAGAACACCAAAAACAACAAAACGAAGAACGCACGAACAACAAAACAGTCTTGTAAGGCTCACACAGGCAAAACAAGAAACAATCTCCCACAAACACTACACCAAACAATTACCCATATATAGGACTCTCAATCAGAGGCAATGAGAAAGCACCTGCCTCCAATTGAGAGTCCAACCCCCATAAACCTACACATAGAAATACCACAAACCAGAAAGAACATAGAGATACAAAACATAGACCAAAACCCGGAAATAATAAATCAAACACCCTACTACAAAAATCACCACCCCGAACCACATAAACAAAATACCCCCTGTCACATCCTGACCAAACTACAATAACAAATAACCCTTATACTGGTCAGGACGTGACAATAACTCCCTACGGAAATAATAATAATCTCATAAAGTAATGGTACACTTTGATTCGAGACTGGTGTTTCTCAAACATTTTATAATTAAATCCCCCTGTTCCGATCATTTCTAGTGAGATTGATCAGTCCTCACCAGGAAACGTCGGATACAGTGCATTTGACGCAATTCAATTATTTATTGTCCCTGTCCTTCAGAAACCATTTAAATATCTTTTCAAAACACTTCCATCCTTCTGCATATCCAATTTAACTGAATTGAAAAGACCCCATCCAATTAATCCCACAGTATCAACACACCACTAACGCACATTCGTAACCAGTAAATGGTGTGTGCGTGTTGGTGAAGCGTAGGTCCAGAACACACGAACAGCCCTCACTTATTATCTGGACCTCGTTTATGGCATAATCCAGATATGTTAATACCTAAAACCGCCGAATATCACCAACTGCTCTCCCCCCACAGTCTCCGGGGACCTTCCAACGAAAAAATTATGAAACCCCCTCTTGTGGAAAAAGAGTGTACATTTCTTTAGCATTCACTATGCTACATTTTAATCAGCAAACCAAAAGTATTAATTATAAACCAAACCTGTTCATTTTAAATCCACAGTCCTTTATTTAGCATGTACTACCCTTAGACACAACAACATTATCTCTCCACCGAGTCTACAATTCACTGGTCTCTTTTCCCCATGATTCTCCATAACCACCGCACCACATAAAATCATCTATAGTTCATTTTAGGTTTGGTAACCCCTATACTAATTCCTCGTGACCCCTCCACCCTTTCGTCCATTCCAAAATTCAATTCATTTACATTTACATTTACATTTAAGTAATTTAGCAGACGCTCTTATCCAGAGCGACTTACAAATTGGTGCATTCACCTTATGATATCCAGTGGAACAACCACTTTACAATAGTACATCTATATCTTTTAGGGGGGGGGGGATTAGAAGGATTACTTTATCCTATCCTAGGTATTCCTTAAAGAGGTGGGGTTTCAGGTGTCTCCGGAAGGTGGTGATTGACTCCGCTGTCCTGGCGTCGTGAGGGAGCTTGTTCCACCATAGGGGTGCCAGAGCAGCGAACAGTTTTGACTGGGCTGAGCGGGAACTGTGCTTCCTCAGAGGTAGGGGGGCCAGCAGGCCAGCGGTGGATGAGCGCAGTGCCCTCGTTTGGGTGTAGGGACTGATCAGAGCCTGAAGGTACGGAGGTGCCGTTCCCCTCACGGCTCCGTAGGCAAGCACCATGGACTTGTAGCGGATGCGAGCTTCAACTGGAAGCCAGTGGAGAGAGCGGAGGAGCGGGGTGACAAGGTTGAACACCAGACGGGCTGCGGCGTTCTGGATGAGTTGTAGGGGTTTAATGGCACAGGCAGGGAGCCCCGCCAACAGCGAGTTGCAGTAATCCAGACGGGAGATGACAAGTGCCTGGATTAGGACCTGCGCCGCTTCCTGTGTGAGGCAGGGTCGTACTCTGCGAATGTTGTAGAGCATGAACCTACAGGATCGGGTCACCGCCTTGATGTTAGTGGAGAACGACAGGGTGTTGTCCAGGGTCACGCCAAGGTTCTTAGCACTCTGGGAGGAGGACACAATGGAGTTGTCAACCGTGATGGCGAGATCATGGAACGGCAGTCCTTCCCCGGGAGGAAAAGCAGCTCCGTCTTGCCGAGGTTCAGCTTGAGGTGGTGATCCGTCATCCACACTGATATGTCTGCCAGACATGCAGAGATGCGATTCGCCACCTGGTTATCAGAAGGGGGAAAGGAGAAGATGTGTCGTCTGCATAGCAATGATAGGAGAGACCATGTGAGGATATGACAGAGCCAAGTGACTTGGTGTATAGCGAGAATAGGAGAGGGCCTAGAACAGAGCCCTGAGGGACACCAGTGGTGAGAGCACATGGTGCGGAGACAGATTCTCGCCACGCCACCTGGTAGAAGCGACCTGTCAGGTAGGACGCAATCCAAGTGTGGGCCGCTCATCCTTCTAGATAGGTCTAGAAACTGTAATCTCTATGAACCACTAATCGATCAAACAGAGGCTATACACCGCTATGGGACATTTCCTCTCCTGCTAATCTCAAGACGTTTTGTTGTTGCTCTTTTGAAAAAGAAGCAAACGCTAGTATAGCGTCATTTCCTTCAAATGCAGCAGGTTCCAGTATCACCTTACACTCATTCTTCCAATGTGCGATAGTCCCACATCTAAAACAGGGAGCCATCTCCATACGCTTTGATGTTTTTTCCCTACGTTTCTTTGTCTTACCTTGGCCATTGAAACTATAGTTAGTGTTTTTCTCTATGGCCCCATTAACCCCTCTCACATCTGCGAAGTGAGCAGAGTTATATTCCACTCTCAAAACATCGCCTTGGATTAAATCCACTACCACCGCAATTACCGGTTTGATCACCGGGTTCAAACCTGCCATCAAAGCAGAAGTGTAAATTCTATCAATCCCCTTCCGTTCCCAGTCTTTCTGTTGCTGTACAGGTTCTCATTCTGGGTTTATCATGATGCATTTTTTGTTGTTGATAGAATGCTGACCTCAAAACGCTGGTATATTGAGCTTTTGATTCTGGTTTTATGTCTTTATGCCAAGTCATAATTGCCTCCCTGAATTCTTTATTTGATTTGAATTCACCATCAGCAGGGAAATGTCCATTTTTATCCAATTTGCTCAATTTTTCACATATTCCAGCCGTATTGGTAGAATGCTGTTGTGCTTCTTTCAGCGCCTCCATGGCTTCATTAAAATCCTCTAGCTCCATTCTACAAGGGAGAATCGGAGCCGTTTGTCACCAAATCAATAGTTAATTATTCCTTAACCTCTCCTGACGGTGTTCAGTGTGTTTTAGATTTCTTCACTCCCGTCTATAATACACATCTTCTATTAACTATTTTCCAAGGTAGCACTACCCACTTCCACGGATAATAATGAATTGGTCATGGCACTTAATACCTTGTATTAGAACCGATACCATAGTGTCTGCAAATGTATTACTGGAGAATGCAGAGGACTTAATGGCTTCTTCCGGTATTGCCTCAAATACCACTATTATTCATAACCCACATTACCAAAACTATTCACACTTGTCTTCCTATTTCCACATAATCTTTCATGGTTCCCCACGCCAACAGGGCATACAACTAACCTCCCTTTCCCACACACACTCACACGGCCACTGTGACTGGGCTTCTACCCTCTCGTTGCAGGTTTAGCGGGGAACCAACCCCACCCAGAATTTACCCACTAGGACTTACCCTACAGATACTAGCCTGCTCGAGTTTACCTTCCGGGACTCACCCTATGCTTTATAGTACTAGCAGGAACCAATCTACTAGGGATTTACCATTTACTTTACAGTACTAGCAGGAACCAACCTACTAGGGATTTACCATTTACTTTACAGTACTAGCAGGAACCAACCTACTAGGGATTTACCATTTACTTTACAGTACTAGCAGGAACCAACCTACTGGGGATTTACCATTTACTTTACAGTACTAGCAGGAACCAACCTACTGGGGATTTACCATTTACTTTACAGTACTAGCAGGAACCAACCTACTGGGGATTTACCATTTACTTTACAGTATTAGCAGGAACCAACCTACTAGGGATTTACCATTTACTTTACAGTACTAGCAGGAACCAACCTACTAGGGATTTACCCCCTAGGACTTACCCTGCAGGTACCAGCCTGTACGAGTTTACCTTCCGGGACTTACCATCTACCATAAATTTACGACCGGTTGTTACACAGTGGGCCTACCGAATTAAACTCAGGCTCTCCAGGTCCGTATCCCATAATTTGTTCAGCCAACGATTCTCGTCTCCCCAAGATGTCAAAATGAGTGGAAACTGGTATAGGAACTCACCTACCTTGTTTGTTGCCAGCTCTACTCCACTGATCTGGAATCTTTAGTTTGCCTGCAAATCGTGGTGAACCCTGCTCGCCGCGCCATCTGTTAGGTTCTGATTTTTCAGAGTAAATAACTCACGGACACTAGAGAAGCTTAACCAAGTTTAATTCTTCCCAAAGGGTCATTACAGCTGTAATTCAGACAAAGACATGTTCCCATCATCACTAGTATATATACTCCACTTATAGACACTCCTCCTTCTCTCCAATCGTTGCATCTTCTGGTTCCACAGGAAGAGGCTAACAGGATAATAAACCACTATTTCTCCCTTCAGGGGATCTGACCTGACCTCCTGACATCAACTCCTCCTTCTCCTAATCCACAGATGTCCTCTCGTATCACCTATCTCACTCCCGTGACTCTCTCCCGTCCACCCAGCACATTCCACAGCCACCCTGTCTTTCTACAGATCTCACTCTTTTATATACTATGTGTCTGATCTATCATGTCTTTAATATCTCAATGTTCAAAGTTTACCTCGAATCCAACACCTCCCTCAGAGGCACATGTTGCTAGGCAACCCCCCTGGACTTGCCCTGGTAGGCCCCGTCTAAAGCCAGTGTGAGAAACTTGCTCCAAACTCTTGTGCTATGAAACTAAATAAATACTGCACTCTGAACCACTAAACTTGTTTGCTAGAGTCATGATAGTGTGTTAGACAAAGCGAGTAAAGTGAACCACAAAACGTGATGTAGTTGGAATTTGCAGCTGTTGTTTCTAAGTAATGAATCTGCTAGATTTGAAATAACTTACTCATCCTTTAATTGTCTTGACTTTTCTGTAAGCCAGAGGAGATAAAGAGTACACAATATTCATGCATATTTATATACTGTCCTGGTTACGCAGCCACCATAGTTGCTGGAACCATGCTGGAAAGAGTGAAATGAAAGAAAAACGGACTAAGGGCGAGGACAGTGCGGTTTATGTTGACAAGATAGTGTGAACAGGGTATCGGTCTGTCTCAGTGTGGCTGACTGACTGACTGAGTGTCTGTCTCTGTTTGCCTGCCTAACTGACCGAAATCACTTCCTGAATGTTTGATTGACAGGCATCACCCAGGAGATGATCAATGAGACCCGGGCGTCTGTAGAGAGGAGGATGATGGGAGATATCCAGGACCTGCTGACGGAGGGAGAGGACGTCAACCACCATGATTCACAGGGAGCTACTCTGGTGAGTTTATAATATAATTAAGCAATGAGGCCAGGGGGGGTGTGGTATATGGCCAAAACAGTGCATTTGGAAAGTATTCAGACCCCTTAAATTTTTCCACATTTTGTTACGTTACAGCCTTATTCTAAAATGGATTAAATAAATATTTTCCCTCATCAATCTACACACAATACCCTATAATGAAATAGGTTTTTAGAAATGTTTGCAAATGTATTAAAAATAAAAAACAGAAATACCTTATTTACATAAGTATTCAGACCCTTTGCTATGAGACTCAAAATTTAGTCTCAGGTGCATCCTGTTTCCATTGATCATCCTTGTGATGTTTCTACAACTTGATTGGACTCCACCTGTGGTAAATTCAATTGATTGGACATGATTTGGAAAGGCACACACCTGTCTATATAAGGTTCACAGTTGACAGTTCATGTCAGAGCAAAAACCAAACCATGAGGTCTAAGGAATTGTCCATAGAGCTCAGAGACAGGATTGTGTCGAGGTACAGATCTGGGGAAGGGTAAGAAAACATTTCTGCAGCATTGAAGGTCCCAAAGAACACAGTGGCCTCCATCATTCTTAAATGGAAGAAGTTTGGAACCACCAAGACTTTTCCTAGAGCTGGCTGCCCGGCCAAACTGAGCAACCGGAGGAGAAGGGCCTTGGTCAGGGAGGTGACCAAGAACCTGATGGTCACTATGACAGAGCTCTAGAGTTCCTCTGTGGAGATGGGAGAACCTTCCAGAAGGACAACCATCTCTGCAGCACTCCACTAATCGGGCCTTTATAGACGGAAGCCCCTTCTCAGTAAAAGGCACAGCCCGCTTGGAGTTTGCCAAAAGGCTCTTAAAACAATATTCTCTGGTCTGATGAAACCAAGATTGAACTCTTTGGCCTGAATGCCAAGTGTCACGTCTGGAGGAAACCTGGCACCATCCCTACGGTGAAGCATGGTGGTGGCAGCATAATGCTATGGGATGTTTTTCAGCAGCAGGGACAGGGAGACTAGTCAGGATCGAGGGAAAGATGAACGGATCAAAGTACAGAGAGATCCTTGATGAAAACCTGCTCCAGAGCGCTCAGGACCTCAGACTGGGGTGAAGTTTCACCTTCCAACAGGACAATGACCCTAAGCACACAGCCAAGATATCGCAGGAGTGGCTTTGGGACAAGTCTCTGAATGTCCTTGAGTGGCCCAGCCAGAGCCCGGACTTGAACCCGATCGAACATCTCTAGAGATACCTAAAAATAGCTGTGCAGCGACGCTCCCCATCCAACCCGACGGAGCTTGAGAGGATCTGCAGAGAAGAATGGGAGAAACTCCCCAAATATAGGTGTGCCAAGCTTGTAGCATCATACCCAAGAAGACTCAAGGCTGTAATTGCTGCCAAAGGTGCTTCAACAAAGTACCGAGTAAAGAGTCTGAATACTTATGTAAATGTGATATTTAAGTTT